>NC_058088.1:198417828-198489220 GCF_014858855.1 Bufo gargarizans
GTTACATGGTGTGAGTAGAATGCAGCGCCATCTAGTGGTTACATGGTGTGAGTAGAATGCAGCGCCATCTAGTGGTTACATGGTGTGAGTAGAATGCAGCGCCATCTAGTGGTTACATGGTGTGAGTAGAATGCAGCGCCATCTAGTGGTTACATGGTATGAGTAGAATGCAGCGCCATCTAGTGGTTACATAGTGTGAGTAGAATGCAGCGCCATCTAGTGGTTACATGGTATGAGTAGAATGCAGCGCCATCTAGTGGTTACATAGTATGAGTAGAATGCAGCGCCATCTAGTGGTTACATGGTATGAGTAGAATGCAGCGCCATCTAGTGGTTACATGGTATGAGTAGAATGCAGCGCCATCTAGTGGTTACATAGTGTGAGTAGAATGCAGCGCCATCTAGTGGTTACATAGTATGAGTAGAATGCAGCGCAATGTAGTGGTTACATGGTATGAGTAGAATGCAGCGCCATCTAGTGGTTACATGGTATGAGTAGAATGCAGCGCCATCTAGTGGTTACATGGTATGAGTAGAATGCAGCGCCATCTAGTGGTTACATAGTGTGAGTAGAATGCAGCGCCATCTAGTGGTTACATAGTATGAGTAGAATGCAGCGCCATCTAGTGGTTACATGGTATGAGTAGAATGCAGCGCCATCTAGTGGTTACATGGTGTGAGTAGAATGCAGCGCCATCTAGTGGTTACATAATTATCATTAGAATGCAGCGCCATCTAGTGGTTACATAATTATCATTAGAACGCTGCGGCATCTAGTGGTTATTTAATTGTGACTAGAACGCAGTGCCATTTAATGGTTATATAATTGAGTATAACACACAAACATCCAGTGGTTACATAGTATGAGTAGAACGCTGCGCCATCTAGTAGATACATAATATGGCTCCAGTCACACGTCTGTAATAATGGGTCTGCATCCGTTCGGCAAATTGCCGAACGGGTGCAGACCCATTCATTCTCTATGGAGAGCGAATGGTTGCGGAGAGCACACTATGTGCTCTCCATATCCGCATTTCTGGAGCGCTCCACCGATCTTCCGGTCCGCGGCTCTGGAAAAAAAAATAGAACATGTCCTATTCTTGTCCACAATTGCGGACAAGAATAGGCATTTCTATGGGGGTGCATTGCGGATCAGCAATGCACTACGGACGTGTGAATGGAACCTAATCAGTAGAAGACAGCTCTATCTAGTGGTTACATAATTGTAAGTAGAACGCAGCGCCATCTGGTGGTGACACAATTATAAGAAGACAGCTCTATCTAGTGGTTACATAATGATCAGTAGAACACAACACCATCTGGTGGTAACATAATTATCAGAAGACAGCTCTATCTAGTGGTTACATAATGATCAGTAGAACACAGCGCCATCTGGTGGTGACACAATTATAAGAAGACAGCTGTATCTAGTGGTTACATAATGATCAGTAGAACACAGCGCCATCTGGTGGTGACACAATTATAAGAAGACAGCTCTATCTAGTGGTTACATAATGATCAGTAGAACACAGCGCCATCTGGTGGTGACACAATTATAAGAAGACAGCTGTATCTAGTGGTTACATAATTGTAAGTAGAACACAGCGCCATCTGGTGGTGACACAATTATAAGAAGACAGCTCTATCTAGTGGTTACATAATTGTAAGTAGAACACAGCGCCATCTGGTGGTAACATAATTATCAGAAGACAGCTCTATCTAGTGGTTACATAATGATCAGTAGAACGCAGCGCCATCTGGTGGTAACATAATTATCAGAAGACAGCTCTATCTAGTGGTTACATAATTGTAAGTAGAACGCAGCGCCATCTGGTGGTAACATAATTATCAGAAGACAGCTCTATCTAGTGGTTACATAATTGTAAGTAGAACGCAGCGCCATCTGGTGGTAACATAATTATCAGAAGACAGCTCTATCTAGTGGTTACAAAATTGTAAGTAGAACGCAGCGCCATCTGGTGGTGACACAATTATAAGAAGACAGCTCTATCTAGTGGTTACATAATTGTAAGTAGAACACAGCGCCATCTGGTGGTAACATAATTATCAGAAGACAGCTCTATCTAGTGGTTACAAATTGTAAGTAGAACGCAGCGCCATCTGGTGGTGACACAATTATAAGAAGACAGCTCTATCTAGTGGTTACATAATTGTAAGTAGAACACAGCGCCATCTGGTGGTAACATAGTTATCAGAAGACAGCTCTATCTAGTGGTTACATAATGATCAGTAGAACGCAGCGCCATCTGGTGGTAACATAATTATCAGAAGACAGCTCTATCTAGTGGTTACATAATGATCAGTAGAACGCAGCGCCATCTGGTGGTAACACAATTATCAGAAGACAGCTCTATCTAGTGGTTACATAATGATCAGTAGAACACAGCGCCATCTGGTGGTAACATAATTATAAGAAGACAGCTCTATCTAGTGGTTACATAATGATCAGTAGAACACAGCGCCATCTGGTGGTAACATAATTATCAGAAGACAGCTCTAGCTAGTGGTTACATAATTGTAAGTAGAACGCAGCGCCATCTGGTGGTGACACAAATATAAGAAGACAGCTCTATCTAGTGGTTACATTATGATCAGTAGAACACAGCGCCATCTGGTGGTGACACAATTATCAGAAGACAGCTCTATCTAGTGGTTACATAATGATCAGTAGAACGCAGCGCCATCTGGTGGTAACATAATTATCAGAAGACAGCTCTATCTAGTGGTTACATAATTGTAAGTAGAACGCAGCGCCATCTGGTGGTGACACAAATATAAGAAGACAGCACTATCTAGTGGTTACATAATGATCAGTAGAACACAGCGCCATCTGGTGGTAACATAATTATCAGAAGACAGCTCTATCTAGTGGTTACATAATTGTAAGTAGAACGCAGCGCCATCTGGTGGTGACACAAATATCAGAAGACAGCTCTATCTAGTGGTTACATAATGATCAGTAGAACGCAGCGCCATCTGGTGGTGACACAAATATCAGAAGACAGCTCTATCTAGTGGTTACATAATGATCAGTAGAACGCAGCGCCATCTGTTGGTAACATAATTATCAGAAGACAGCTCTATCTAGTGGTTACATAATTGTAAGTAGAACGCAGCGCCATCTGGTGGTGACACAAATATCAGAAGACAGCTCTATCTAGTGGTTACATAATGATCAGTAGAACACAGCGCCATCTGGTGGTAACATAATTATCAGAAGACAGCTCTATCTAGTGGTTACATTATGATCAGTAGAACACAGCGCCATCTGGTGGTGACACAATTATAAGAAGACAGCTCTATCTAGTGGTTACATTATGATCAGTACAACACAGCGCCATCTGGTGGTAACATAATTATCAGAAGACAGCTCTGTCTAGTGGTTACATAATTGTAAGTAGAACGCAGCGCCATCTGGTGGTAACACAATTATCAGAAGACAGCTCTATCTAGTGGTTACATAATGATCAGTAGAACACAGCGCCATCTGGTGGTAACATAATTATCAGAAGACAGCTCTATCTAGTGGTTACATAATTGTAAGTAGAACGCAGCGCCATCTGGTGGTGACACAAATATCAGAAGACAGCTCTATCTAGTGGTTACATAATGATCAGTAGAACGCAGCGCCATCTGGTGGTGACACAAATATCAGAAGACAGCTCTATCTAGTGGTTACATAATGATCAGTAGAACGCAGCGCCATCTGTTGGTAACATAATTATCAGAAGACAGCTCTATCTAGTGGTTACATAATGATCAGTAGAACGCAGCGCCATCTGGTGGTAACATAATTATCAGAAGACAGCTCTATCTAGTGGTTACATAATGATCAGTAGAACGCAGCGCCATCTGGTGGTAACATAATTATCAGAAGACAGCTCTATCTAGTGGTTACATTATGATCAGTAGAACGCAGCGCCATCTGGTGGTAACACAATTATAAGAAGACAGCTCTATCTAGTGGTTACATAATTGTAAGTACAACGCAGCGCCATCTAGTGGTCACTTGACTGAGTTAAACTAGTAAATAACATTGGGGGATCACATCTGTCTGTGAGCTCCACAAATATCAAACCAAATCAGAAAATCTGGAGAATTCCTGTGGGATCGGATGATGGAGTTACATGTTCTGTGTTTTGTGTTGCACTTCGCTTGGGCCCCTGACGTTTTCGCCTCCATATTTCAGATATAAACCACAAAAAGATGAAATTTCCACATCTGGCCAGGCTGTCATGGAGATAACGCTGCTGACCGGGTTGCAGGCTGATGAGAAGCAACTAAACAAGGTAACGACCAGTGTGGCCCACGTGAATAGAGGTCACATGTTTTCTGTCAGTGCCGGCCCACGAGGATAGAGGTCACATGATATTTTGTGTCAGTGCCGGTCCACAAGGATAGAGGTCACATGATGTTTTGTGTCAGTGCCGGCCCGCGAGGATAGTGCCGGCCCACGAGGACAGAGGTCACGTGATGTTTTGTGTCAGTGCCGGCCCACGAGGATAGAGTTCACATGATGTTTTGTGTCAGTGCCGGCCCACGAGGATAGAGGTCACATGATGTTTTGTGTCAGTGCCGGCCCACGAGGATAGAGGTCACATGATGTTTTGTGTCAGTGCCGGCCCACGAGGACAGAGGTCACATGATGTTCAGTGTGCTACCTGCAACAGATAGTGGAGGGTGCTGTGAGGTTGTGGGCGGGGGATGAATGAAACATTTTTTTAACTGAGATTTAATTGTTCAACATTTTTAGCTT
Organism: Bufo gargarizans; assembly: GCF_014858855.1. Lineage (NCBI taxonomy): Eukaryota > Metazoa > Chordata > Amphibia > Anura > Bufonidae > Bufo > Bufo gargarizans. The sequence continues at coordinate 198,422,606 of NC_058088.1, forward strand.
GTGAACAGAGTTGATCAGTTTGTCAGAGGCTACAGCATAGAAGACGGAAAAGTCATCCTCCATTTTGATTGGGTATGGTTATTACTGTGGTAAGAACATTCTGACTCCGCCTCTGCCCTGTAATAAGCGGTATATTTCCCTGACTCCGCCTCTGCCCTGTAATAAGCGGTATATTTCCCTGACTCCGTCCTGCCCTGTAATAACTGGTGCATTCCCTGACTCCGCCCCTGCTTTCTAATAAGTGTATTCCTTGATTCTGCCCCTTCCATGTAATAAGCAGTGTATACCCTGACTCCGCCCCTGCTTTGTAATAAGCAATGTATTCTCTGACTCCGCCTCAGTCCTGTAATAATCGTTGTATTCCATGACTCCGCCTCTGCCCTGTAATAAGCGGTATATTTCCCTGACTCCGCCCTGCCCTGTAATAAGTGGTGCATTCCCTGACTCCGCCCCTGCTTTGTAATAAGCAATGTATTCTCTGACTCCGCCTCAGTCCTGTAATAATCGTTGTATTCTCTGACTCCGCCTCAGTCCTGTAATAATCGGTGTATTCCCTGACTCCGCCTCTGCCCTGTAATGATCGGTGTATTCCCTGACTCCGCCTCTTCCCTGTAATAATCGGTGTATTCCCTGACTCCGCCTCTGCCCTGTAATAATCGGTGTATTCCCTGACTCCGCCTCTGCCCTGTAATAAGTGGTGCATTCCCTGACTCCGCCTCTGCCCTGTATAATCGGTGTATTCCCTGACTCCGCCTCTGCCCTGTAATAATCGGTGTATTCCCTGACTCCGCCTCTGCCCTGTAATAATCGGTGTATTCCCTGACTCCGCCTCTGCCCTGTAATAATCGGTGTATTCCCTGACTCCGCCTCTGCCCTGTAACAATCGGTGTATTCCCTGACTCCGCCTCTGCCCTGTAACAATCGGTGTATTCCCTGACTCCGCCTCTGCCCTGTAATAATCGGTGTATTCCCTGACTCCGCCTCTGCCCTGTAATAATCGGTGTATTCCCTGACTCCGCCTCTGCCCTGTAATAATCGGTGTATTCCCTGACTCCGCCTCTGCCCTGTAATAATCGGTGTATTCCCTGACTCCGCCTCTGCCCTGTAATAATCGGTGTATCCCTACTACGCCTCTGCCCTGTAATAATCGGTGTATTCCCTGACTCCGCCTCTGCCCTGTAATAAGCTGTTTTCCCCTCCCCCACTACAGATCACGTCTGATGATTATGTCTGCGCTCCACTGTACATCAGGAAGATATTTAAGGTGGCGTTCATGAGCCCCGGGATCTTTAAAGTCTACGAGTTCCACGCTCCAGGTAGTGGCGGCGCGCCGCATCCATCTCACCGTTGCGTATGGCGTACAGTAGGTTATATGATGGGGGGGGGGGTGCAACACATGGCGGTCTCCTGGAGCAGCTGCTGTCCGGCTGAGGAAAGTGCCGATCATACGCAGAGCGCAGCTCATATAGAAAGTGCGGCCATGGCGGCTCACAGCGCGGCGCATATAGCCGGGGTGTTATGGCGCTCGTTTCCACAGTGCCTCCGGCCCCATATTCTCTGCTGTTCCCCTGGGAGTGAGCGCTGTACTCGGCTATCTCCGCAACTCCCATAGAAATGAATGGCCACGCGCATGTGCAACCGCTACGGGGCCCGCATTCATGTGATCGTGGGGGTCCCAAAGTTAGGACCTTCATCGATCTAATAGACATCCCCTATCCTGTGGAGACCTGCACACAATGACTTGTGACGCCCCGCTGCCAGGTCGAGGCGCCCTCCACTACTCCGATATCAGGTCTGCCTGATGAGTGGGCGCTTCAGTGGACCAATCACCGCGTAGCTCACCACCAGTCATGGTGTCTGGGGCCCGAGAGGACCGCCAATAATAAAGTGCCACGGGTCCTACTGCATGTACTGCACAGCCTGTCCACTAGGTGGCGGCACAGCGCAGCAGGAATTAAAGGGCTTTTGCCATCTCAGACAATGAGGATGGAGCGGGGAAACGAATGGAGGGCGCACTGTGCATGCGCAGCCACCCTTGGTGGTGGACGAACCCCAAGAAATCCGGGTCCTGCAGCCACAGCTCTCAGCGGTGGGACCCGCACCTATCAGACAATGGGGGCATCTCCTAGCGATATTCCCCCATTGTCTGAGATGGGGATACTGGGATGATGGGGAGGAAATCTGCATGAACATGGTGGCACATAAGACCAGGGAAAAAAGGGATCTCCCCACAACGCAGGATTATGACATCATCTTACATGGGGGGCTCACCCTGCAGCCCCCATCTTGTGTTCACATTCAGCTTCCCCCCCACAGAACAGGAGTGCACCACCTACTACAACCCCTTCCTGGACGAGAACCTGACCAGAGTGTGCGCCGGAGATGCCTGCAAATGTATTGAAGGTAAGTGAACCGCCACCATCACTGCTGCCTCCAGGTATTACCACCGCTATCATTATATGAACTATCACCCTCATCATCATCTGGGCAATGACTGTGTCCTCAGGTGAATGTCCCAAGATGAAGAGCAGACTGGACATGAGTGTGACGGCGGAGCAGAGGAAGGACGCCGCATGCAAGGGCGACATGACCTACGGTGAGGAGGGGCTCATGTGGAGGTGCCCCCTGTGTGGGGGGGGGGGCAGATCATCGGGGTCTGGACTGTGAGGGGGGGCTCATGTGGAGGTGCCCCCTGTGTGGGGGGGGGGGGGGGGCGGGGGCAGATCATCGGGGTCTGCACTGTGAGGAGAGGCTCATGTGGATGTGCCCCTGTGTGAGGGGGGGGGGGGGCGGGGGCAGATCATCGGGGTCTGGACTGTGAGGGGGGGCTCATGTGGAGGTGCCCCCTGTGTGAGGGGGGGCGGGGGCAGATCATCGGGGTCTGGACTGTGAGGGGGGGCTCATGTGGAGGTGCCCCCTGTGTGAGGGGGGGCGGGGGCAGATCATCGGGGTCTGGACTGTGAGGAGGGGCTCATGTGGAGGTGCCCCCTGTGTGGGGGGAGGGGGGGGGCGGGGGCAGATCATCAGGGTCTGGACTGTGAGGAGGGGCTCATGTGGATGTGCCCCTGTGTGAGGGGGGGGGGGCGGGGGCAGATCATCGGGGTCTGGACTGTGAGGAGGGGCTCATGTGATGTGCCCCCTGTGTGAGGGGGGGCGGGGGCAGATCATCGGGGTCTGCACTGTGAGGAGGGGCTCATGTGGAGGTGCCCCCTGTGTGGGGGGGGGGGGGCGGGGGCAGATCATCGGGGTCTGGACTGTGAGGAGGGGCTCATGTGGAGGTGCCCCCTGTGTGGGGGGGGGGGGGGCGGGGGCAGATCATCGGGGTCTGGACTGTGAGGGGGGGCTCATGTGATGTGCCCCCTGTGTGAGGGGGGGGGCGGGGGCAGATCATCGGGGTCTGCACTGTGAGGAGGGGCTCATGTGGATGTGCCCCTGTGTGAGGGGGGGGCGGGGGCAGATCATCAGGGTCTGGACTGTGAGGAGGGGCTCATGTGGATGTGCCCCTGTGTGAGGGGGGGGGGGCGGGGGCAGATCATCGGGGTCTGGACTGTGAGGAGGGGCTCATGTGATGTGCCCCCTGTGTGAGGGGGGGCGGGGGCAGATCATCGGGGTCTGGACTGTGAGGAGGGGCTCATGTGGATGTGCCCCTGTGTGAGGGGGGGGGGCGGGGGAAGATCATCGGGGTCTGGACTGTGAGGAGGGGCTCATGTGGATGTGCCCCTGTGTGAGGGGGGGGGGGGCGGGGGCAGATCATCGGGGTCTGGACTGTGAGGAGGGGCTCATGTGATGTGCCCCTGTGTGAGGGGGGGGGCGGGGGCAGATCATCGGGGTCTGCACTGTGAGGAGGGGCTCATGTGGATGTGCCCCCTGTGTGAGGGGGGGGGCGGGGGCAGATCATCGGGGTCTGGACTGTGAGGAGGGGCTCATGTGGAGGTGCCCCCTGTGTGGGGGGGGGGGGGCGGGGGCAGATCATCGGGGTCTGGACTGTGAGGAGGGGCTCATGTGGATGTGCCCCTGTGTGAGGGGGGGGGGGGCGGGGGCAGATCATCGGGGTCTGGACTGTGAGGAGGGGCTCATGTGATGTGCCCCCTGTGTGAGGGGGGGCGGGGGCAGATCATCGGGGTCTGGACTGTGAGGAGGGGCTCATGTGGATGTGCCCCTGTGTGAGGGGGGGGGGGCGGGGGCAGATCATCGGGGTCTGGACTGTGAGGAGGGGCTCATGTGGAGGTGCCCCCTGTGTGGGGGGGGGGGGCGGGGGCAGATCATCGGGGTCTGGACTGTGAGGAGGGGCTCATGTGGATGTGCCCCTGTGTGAGGGGGGGGGGGGGCGGGGGCAGATCATCGGGGTCTGGACTGTGGGGAGGGGCTCATGTGATGTGCCCCCTGTGTGAGGGGGGGGGCGGGGGCAGATCATCGGGGTCTGGACTGTCAGGAGAGGCTCATGTGTGGATGTGCCCCCTGTGTGAGGGGGGGGCGGGGGCAGATCATCGGGGTCTGCACTGTGAGGAGGGGCTCATGTGGATGTGCCCCCTGTGTGAGGGGGGGGCGGGGGCAGATCATCGGGGTCTGCACTGTGAGGAGGGGCTCATGTGGATGTGCCCCTGTGTGGGGGGGGGCAGGGGCAGATCATCGGGGTCTGGACTGTGAGGAGGGGCTCATGTGATGTGCCCCCTGTGTGAGGGGGGGGGGCAGATCATCGGGGTCTGCACTGTGAGGAGGGGCTCATGTGATGTGCCCCTGTGTGAGGGGGGGGGCGGGGGCAGATTATCGGGGTCTGCACTGTGAGGAGGGGCTCATGTGATGTGCCCCTGTGTGAGGGGGGGCGGGGGCAGATCATCGGGGTCTGCACTGTGAGGAGGGGCTCATGTGATGTGCCCCCTGTGTGAGGGGGGGGCAGATCATCGGGGTCTGCACTGTGGGGAGGGGCTCATGTGATGTGCCCCCTGTGTGAGGGGGGGTGGGGGCAGATCATCGGGGTCTGCACTTTGAGGAGGGGCTCATGTGATGTGCCCCCTGTGTGAGGGGGGGTGGGGGCAGATCATCGGGGTCTGCACTGTGAGGAGGGGCTCATGTGGATGTGCCCCCTGTGTGAGGGGGGGGCGGGGGCAGATCATCGGGGTCTGCACTGTGAGGAGGGGCTCATGTGGATGTGCCCCCTGTGTGAGGGGGGGGCGGGGGCAGATCATCGGGGTCTGCACTGTGAGGAGGGGCTCATGTGGATGTGCCCCTGTGTGGGGGGGGGGCAGGGGCAGATCATCGGGGTCTGGACTGTGAGGAGGGGCTCATGTGATGTGCCCCCTGTGTGAGGGGGGGCGGGGGCAGATTATCGGGGTCTGCACTGTGAGGAGGGGCTCATGTGATGTGCCCCTGTGTGAGGGGGGGGGGGGGGCGGGGGCAGATCATCGGGGTCTGCACTGTGAGGAGGGGCTCATGTGATGTGCCCCTGTGTGAGGGGGGGGGCGGGGGCAGATCATCGGGGTCTGCACTGTGAGGAGGGGCTCATGTGGATGTGCCCCCTGTGTGAGGGGGGGGGCGGGGGCAGATCATCGGGGTCTGCACTGTGAGGAGGGGCTCATGTGGATGTGCCCCTGTGTGAGGGGGGGCGGGGGCAGATCATCGGGGTCTGCACTGTGAGGAGGGGCTCATGTGATGTGCCCCTGTGTGAGGGGGGGGGGCGGGGGCAGATCATCGGGGTCTGCACTGTGAGGAGGGGCTCATGTGATGTGTCCCCTGTGTGAGGGGGGGGGGGCAGATCATCGGGGTCTGCACTGTGAGGAGGGGCTCATGTGATGTGCCCCTGTGTGAGGGGGGGCGGGGGCAGATCATCGGGGTCTGCACTGTGAGGAGGGGCTCATGTGATGTGCCCCTGTGTGAGGGGGGGGGGGGCGGGGGCAGATCATCGGGGTCTGCACTGTGAGGAGGGGCTCATGTGATGTGCCCCTGTGTGAGGGGGGGGGGGCGGGGGCAGATCATCGGGGTCTGGACTGTGAGGGGGGGCGGGGGCAGATCATCGGGGTCTGCACTGTGAGGAGGGGCTCATGTGGATGTGCCCCTGTGTGAGGGGGGGGGGCGGGGGCAGATCATCGGGGTCTGCACTGTGAGGAGGGGCTCATGTGGATGTGCCCCTGTGTGAGGGGGGGGGGGGGGCAGATCATCGGGGTCTGCACTGTGGGGAGGGGCTCATGTGATGTGCCCCTGTGTGAGGGGGGGGCGGGGGCAGATCATCGGGGTCTGCACTGTGAGGAGGGGCTCATGTGATGTGCCCCCTGTGTGAGGGGGGGGCGGGGGCAGATCATCGGGGTCTGCACTGTGAGGAGGGGCTCATGTGGATGTGCCCCTGTGTGAGGGGGGGGGCGGGGGCAGATCATCGGGGTCTGCACTGTGAGGAGGGGCTCATGTGATGTGCCCCTGTGTGAGGGGGGGCGGGGGCAGATCATCGGGGTCTGCACTGTGAGGAGGGGCTCATGTGATGTGCCCCTGTGTGAGGGGGGGGGGCGGGGGCAGATCATCGGGGTCTGCACTGTGAGGAGGGGCTCATGTGATGTGCCCCTGTGTGAGGGGGGGGGGGCGGGGGCAGATCATCGGGGTCTGCACTGTGAGGAGGGGCTCATGTGTGGATGTGCCCCTGTGTGAGGGGGGGCGGGGGCAGATCATCGGAGTCTGCACTGTGAGGAGGGGCTCATGTGATGTGCCCCTGTGTGAGGGGGGGGGGCGGGGGCAGATTATCGGGGTCTGCACTGTGAGGAGGGGCTCATGTGATGTGCCCCTGTGTGAGGGGGGGCGGGGGCAGATCATCGGAGTCTGCACTGTGAGGAGGGGCTCATGTGATGTGCCCCTGTGTGAGGGGGGGGGGGCGGGGGCAGATCATCGGGGTCTGCACTGTGAGGAGGGGCTCATGTGGATGTGCCCCTGTGTGAGGGGGGGGGGCAGATCATCGGGGTCTGCACTGTGGGGAGGGGCTCATGTGATGTGCCCCTGTGTGAGGGGGGGGGGGCGGGGGCAGATCATCGGGGTCTGCACTGTGAGGAGGGGCTCATGTGATGTGCCCCTGTGTGAGGGGGGGGGCAGATCATCGGGGTCTGCACTGTGAGGAGGGGCTCATGTGATGTGCCCCTGTGTGAGGGGGGGGGGGGGCGGGGGCAGATCATCGGGGTCTGCACTGTGAGGAGGGGCTCATGTGATGTGCCCCTGTGTGAGGGGGGGGCGGGGGCAGATCATCGGGGTCTGCACTGTGAGGAGGGGCTCATGTGATGTGCCCCTGTGTGAGGGGGGGGGCGGGGGCAGATGATCGGGGTCTGCACTGTGAGGAGGGGCTCATGTGGATGTGCCCCTGTGTGAGGGGGGGGGCAGATCATCGGGGTCTGCACTGTGGGGAGGGGCTCATGTGATGTGCCCCTGTGTGAGGGGGGGGCGGGGGCAGATCATCGGGGTCTGCACTGTGAGGAGGGGCTCATGTGATGTGCCCCTGTGTGAGGGGGGGGGGCAGATCATCGGGGTCTGCACTGTGAGGAGGGGCTCATGTGATGTGCCCCTGTGTGGGGGGGGGGGGGCGGGGGCAGATTATCGGGGTCTGCACTGTGGGGAGGGGCTCATGTGATGTGCCCCTGTGTGGGGGGGGGGGGCGGGGGCAGATTATCGGGGTCTGCACTGTGGGGAGGGGCTCATGTGATGTGCCCCTGTGTGGGGGGGGGGGGGGGGGCGGGGGCAGATCATCGGGGTCTGCACTGTGGGGAGGGGCTCATGTGATGTGCCCCCTGTGTGAGGGGGGGGCGGGGGCAGATTATCGGGGTCTGCACTGTGAGGAGGGGCTCATGTGATGTGCCCCTGTGTGAGGGGGGGCGGGGGCAGATCATCGGGGTCTGCACTGTGAGGAGGGGCTCATGTGATGTGCCCCTGTGTGAGGGGGGGGGGGGGGCAGATCATCGGGGTCTGCACTGTGAGGAGGGGCTCATGTGATGTGCCCCTGTGTGAGGGGGGGGGCAGATCATCGGGGTCTGCACTGTGAGGAGGGGCTCATGTGATGTGCCCCCTGTGTGAGGGGGGGTGGGGGCAGATCATCGGGGTCTGCACTGTGAGGAGGGGCTCATGTGATGTGCCCCTGTGTGAGGGGGGGGGCAGATCATCGGGGTCTGCACTGTGAGGAGGGGCTCATGTGAATTGCTAGTACGGTAAGTCCCTACAGTACCTCGTGGGCGGCAGGTCCAGGGAGTCGGGCATCGCAGGGGCTGCTGGTTGTGGCTGACATATCACCATGCTGTTTCCTGCAGCCTATAAAGTGGAAGCCGCAATGTCTGAGGACGAGGGGGAGTTTGTGAAGTACACGGTGACCATCGTGGATATATTCAATAAAGGTAAGTCAGGTGACGGCGGTAGTAATGGCGGCGGAACTCAGCGCTCACCGCCTCGTCTCCTCCACAGGCTCCGCCTCAGTGAGGTTTAATAAACAAGTGCGGCTTATCCAGAAGAAGACATGCGACAAGTTCAGTCTGCAGCGCGGGGAGCGCTACCTGATCATGGGGAAGGACGGCCTCCAGCTCCGAGGAGAGCGGGAATTCGAGTAAGTAACGCCCCCGCGGCGCCAGAGTGCCGGATCACGTAATCTGTCATCACCCAGCTTTCTCAGTCTCCCGAATCCTATTGGCGGTGTGGAGGAGCGCGGGAAACCTGGCTGACCAATCCCACTGATGATATCATCAGTGCCCCGCTGTCAACTCATTGGCTCTAGCTGGTCACATGATTCCTCCCTTGCAGGTACATGTATCCCCTGGACTCCAACACGTGGGTGGAGTGGTGGCCGGAGTCCTCATCCTGCAGCACTCGCTCCTGCGCACAGTTCCTCACCGTCCTGGAGGATTTCTCAGAGAGCATACTTCTGGATGGCTGCAAGCCGTAGTCACCGCTGAAGATTTGTCACATTGTTTCACCCCAGTTATCGACTATGTCACTTTACTGTTTTCTTGTGTTTTTACTTTTTCCAAATATGTACATAATAAAACAAGTCACATGACTGATCACTGTGCACGTGGGTGCTGGGCGTCTCCCTTACAGCTGCTTGTATGAGCTCCCTCTAGTGGTGGTTGTATAATCTGTATGTAGTGAGCTCCCTCTAGTGGTGGCTGTATAATCTGTATGCAGTGAGCTCCCTCTAGTGGTGGCTGTATAATCTGTATGTAGTGACCTCCCTCTAGTGGTGGCTGTATAATCTGTATGTAGTGAGCTCCCTCTAGTGGTGGTTGTATAATCTGTATGTAGTGAGCTCCCTCTAGTGGTGGCTGTATAATCTGTATGTAGTGACCTCCCTCTAGTGGTGGCTGTACAATCTGTATGCAGTGAGCTCCCTCTAGTGGTGGTTGTATAATCTGTATGTAGTGAGCTCCCTCTAGTGGTGACTGTATAATCTGTATGTAGTGAGCTCCCTCTAGTGGTGGCTGTATAATCTGTATGTAGTGAGCTCCCTCTAGTGGTGGCTGTATAATCTGTATGTAGTGAGCTCCCTCTAGTGGTGGCTGTATAATCTGTATGTAGTGAGCTCCCTCTAGTGGTGGCTGTATAATCTGTATGTAGTGAGCTCCCTCTAGTGGTGGCTTGTATAATCTGTATGTAGTGAGCTCCCTCTAGTGGTGGCTGTATAATCTGTATGTAGTGAGCTCCCTCTAGTGGTGGCTGTATAATCTGTATGTAGTGAGCTCCCTCTAGTGGTGGCTGTATAATCTGTATGTAGTGAGCTCCCTCTAGTGGTGGCTGTATAATCTGTATGTAGTGAGCTCCCTCTAGTGGTGGCTGTATAATCTGTATGTAGTGAGCTCCCTCTAGTGGTGGCTGTATAATCTGTATGTAGTGAGCTCCCTCTAGTGGTGCTGTATAATCTGTATGTAGTGAGCTCCCTCTAGTGGTGGCTGTATAATCTGTATGTAGTGAGCTCCCTCTAGTGGTGGACTGTATAATCTGTATGTAGTGAGCTCCCTCTAGTGGTGGCTGTATAATCTGTATGTAGTGAGCTCCCTCTAGTGGTGGCTGTATAATCTGTATGTAGTGAGCTCCCTCTAGTGGTGGCTGTATAATCTGTATGTAGTGAGCTCCCTCTAGTGGTGGCTGTATAATCTGTATGTAGTGAGCTCCCTCTAGTGGTGGCTGTATAATCTGTATGTGGTGAGCTCCCTCTAGTGGTGGCTGTATAATCTGTATGTAGTGAGCTCCCTTAGTGGTGGCTGTATAATCTGTATGTAGTGAGCTCCCTCTAGTGGTGGCTGTATAATCTGTATGTAGTGAGCTCCCTCTAGTGGTGGCTGTATAATCTGTATGTAGTGAGCTCCCTCTAGTGGTGGCTGTATAATCTGTATGTAGGTGAGCTCCCTCTAGTGGTGGCTGTATAATCTGTATGTAGTGAGCTCCCTCTAGTGGTGGCTGTATAATCTGTATGTAGTGAGCTCCCTCTAGTGGTGGCTGTATAATCTTATGTAGTGAGCTCCCTCTAGTGGTGGCTGTATAATCTGTATGTAGGTGAGCTCCCTCTATGGTGGCTGTATAATCTGTATGTAGTGAGCTCCCTCTAGTGGTGGCTGTATAATCTGTATGTAGTGAGCTCCCTCTAGTGGTGGCTGTATATCTGTATGTAGGTGAGCTCCCTCTAGTGGTGGCTGTATAATCTGTATGTAGTGAGCTCCCTCTAGTGGTGGCTGTATAATCTGTATGTAGTGAGCTCCCTCTAGTGGTGGCTGTATAATCTGTATGTAGTGAGCTCCCTCTAGTGGTGGCTGTATAATCTGTATGTAGTGAGCTCCCTCTAGTGGTGGCTGTATAATCTGTATGTAGTGAGCTCCCTCTAGTGGTGGACTGTATAACCTGTATGTAGTGAGCTCCCTCTAGTGGTGGACTGTATAACCTGTATGTAGTGAGCTCCCTCTAGTGGTGACTGTATAATCTGTATGTAGTGAGCTCCCTCTAGTGGTGGCTGTATATCTGTATGTAGTGAGCTCCTCTAGTGGTGGCTGTATAATCTTAGTGAGGCGGTGGCTGTATAATCTGTATGTAGTGAGCTCCCTCTAGTGGTGACTGTATAATCTGTATGTAGTGAGCTCCCTCTAGTGGTGGCTGCAGGCATGCAGAAATGTCAGTGCAGGGATTGGATCTTTCTATGAAGAACATAAGAATGATCATATCCTTCTATTGTCATGAACGCCAGGTTGTTAACTCTAACCTGCACTGACACACTGTAACAGACCCCACATCTTAAGAACTAAAACGAGCAGAAGAAACCTTTGTGCAACAATTATGTCCAATGACAGGATGTTTGAGCAGTGACTGCAGGGAGAACAGGGACATTACAGAGCAGCAAGTGACAGTGAGTAAAGCAGAAACCCTTATATAATTATGCAGGACAGCTTACTGTAAACTGGTGAAACTGGGAAGATAGTCCCCGGAAACTGGTATTACCTTACACCTAAATTTTTACAGAGACAGACAGCACTCCGTTTATGCTTATGAAATCAGTGAATTTTTTAATATTATTCAGCCAGTCATAATTAAGCAACGTTTCGGGTCATAAGAAAGACCCTTCATCAGGCCACTCTGCTCAAGTTCCTGAGGTGGAGCCGGGAATAAACCTAGACATGCACCCGAAAGTGGTCGAACTATAGGTGTCCGTGATGTGACCCGACTAATTAAGACTTATATATTACACCAGCATCCCGTATGAATCATACTAAAATGGCTGATAACAGGGGGCAATAGACTGTATTCTTCTGTCCTACAGTCATCCTCTCCCCTGAAATGGCTGATAACAGGGGGCAATAGACTGTATTCTCCTGTCCTACAGTCATCCTCTCCCCTGAAATGGCTGATAACAGGGGGCAATAGACTGTATTCTCCGGTCCTACAGTCATCCTCTCCCCTGAAATGGCTGATAACAGGGAGCAATAGACTGTATTCTCTGGTCCTACAGTCATCCTCTCATGAAATGGCTGATAACAGGGGGCAATAGACTGTATTCTCCTGTCCTACAGTCATCCTCTCCCCTGAAATGGCTGATAACAGGAAGCAATAGACTGTATTCTCCTGTCCTACAGTCATCCTCTCCCCTGAAATGGCTGATAAAAGGGAGCAATAGACTGTATTCTCCTGTCCTACAGTCATCCTCTCCCCTGAAATGGCTGATAACAGGGAGCAATAGACTGTATTCTCCTGTCCTACAGTCATCCTCTCTCCTGAAATGTCTGATAACAGGGGGCAATAGATTGTATTCTCCTGTCCTACAGTCATCCTCTCCCCTGAAATGGCTGATAATAGGGGCAATAGACTGTATTCTCCTGTCCTACAGTCATCCCCCCCCCCCTGAAATGGCTGATAACAGGAGCAATAGACTGTATTCTCCTGTCCTACAGTCATCCTCTCCCCTGAAATGGCTGATAACAGGGGGCAATAGACTGTATTCTCCTGTCCTACAGTCATCCTCTCCCCTGAAATGGCTGATAACAGGGAGCAATAGACTGTATTCTCCTGTCCTACAGTCATCCTCTCCCCTGAAATGGCTGATAACAGGGGGCAATAGACTGTATTCTCCTGTCCTACAGTCATCCTCTCCCCTGAAATGGCTGATAACAGGGAGCAATAGACTGTATTCTCCTGTCCTACAGTCATCCTCTCCCCTGAAATGGCTGATAACAGGGGACAATAGACTGTATTCTCCTGTCCTACAGTCATCCTCTCCCCTGAAATGGCTGATAACAGGGAGCAATAGACTGTATTCTCCTGTCCTACAGTCATCCTCTCTCCTGAAATGGCTGATAACAGGGGGCAATAGACTGTATTCTCCTGTCCTACAGTCATCCTCTCTCCTGAAATGGCTGATAACAGGGAGCAATAGACTGTATTCTCCTGTCCTACAGTCATCCTCTCCCTGAAATGGCTGATAACAGGGGCAATAGACTGTATTCTCCTGTCCTACAGTCATCCTCTCCCCTGAAATGGCTGATAACAGGGGACAATAGACTGTATTCTCCTGTCCTACAGTCATCCTCTCCCCTGAAATGGCTGATAACAGGGGCAATAGACTGTATTCTCTGTCCTACAGTCATCCTCTCCCTGAAATGGCTGATAACAGGGAGCAATAGACTGTATTCTCCTGTCCTACAGTCATCCTCTCCCCTAAAAATGGCTGATAACAGGGAGCAATAGACTGTATTCTCCTGTCCTACAGTCATCCTCCCCCTGAAATGGCTGATAACAGGGGGCAATAGACTGTATTCTTCTGTCCTACAGTCATCCTCTCCCCTGAAATGGCTGATAACAGGGGGCAATAGACTGTATTCTCCTGTCCTACAGTCATCCTCTCCCCTGAAATGGCTGATAACAGGGGGCAATAGACTGTATTCTCCTGTCCTACAGTCATCCTCTCCCCTGAAATGGCTGATAACAGGGGGCAATAGACTGTATTCTCCTGTCCTACAGTCATCCTCTCCCCTGAAATGGCTGATAACAGGGGGCAATAGACTGTATTCTCCTGTCCTACAGTCATCCTCTCCTCTGAAATGGCTGATAACAGGGGGCAATAGACTGTATTCTCCTGTCCTACAGTCATCCTCTCCCCTGAAATGGCTGATAACAGGGGGCAATAGACTGTATTCTCCTGTCCTACAGTCATCCTCCCCCCTGAAATGGCTGATAACAGGGAGCAATAGACTGTATTCTCCTGTCCTACAGTCATCCTCTCCCCTGAAATGGCTGATAACAGGGAGCAATAGACTGTATTCTCCTGTCCTACAGTCATCCTCTCTCCTGAAATGGCTGATAACAGGGAGCAATAGACTGTATTCTCCTGTCCTACAGTCATCCTCTCTCCTGAAATGGCTGATAACAGGGAGCAATAGACTGTATTCTCCTGTCCTACAGTCATCCTCTCTCCTGAAATGGCTGATAACAGGGAGCAATAGACTGTATTCTCCTGTCCTACAGTCATCCTCTCTCCTGAAATGGCTGATAACAGGGGGCAATAGATTGTATTCTCCTGTCCTACAGTCATCCTCTCCCCTGAAATGGCTGATAACTAGGGGGCAATAGACTGTATTCTCCTGTCCTACAGTCATCCCCCCCCCTGAAATGGCTGATAACAGGAAGCAATAGACTGTATTCTCCTGTCCTACAGTCATCCTCTCCCCTGAAATGGCTGATAACAGGGGGCAATAGACTGTATTCTCCTGTCCTACAGTCATCCTCTCCCCTGAAATGGCTGATAACAGGTGGCAATAGACTGTATTCTCCTGTCCTACAGTCATCCTCTCCCCTGAAATGGCTGATAACAGGGGACAATAGACTGTATTCTCCTGTCCTACAGTCATCCTCTCCCCTGAAATGGCTGATAACAGGGGGCAATAGACTGTATTCTCTGGTCCTACAGTCATCCTCTCCTGAAATGGCTGATAACAGGAAGCAATAGACTGTATTCTCCTGTCCTACAGTCATCCTCTCCCCTGAAATGGCTGATAACAGGGAGCAATAGACTGTATTCTCCTGTCCTACAGTCATCCTCTCCCCTGAAATGGCTGATAACAGGGGGCAATAGCCTGTATTCTCCTGTCCTACAGTCATCCTCTCCCCTGAAATGGCTGATAACAGGGGCCAATAGACTGTATTCTCCTGTCCTACAGTCATCCTCTCCCCTGAAATGGCTGATAACAGGGGGCAATAGACTGTATTCTCCTGTCCTACAGTCATCCTCTCCCCTGAAATGGCTGATAACAGGAGGCAATAGACTGTATTCTCCTGTCCTACAGTCATCCTCCCCCTGAAATGGCTGATAACAGGGGGCAATAGACTGTACTCTCCTGTCCTACAGTCATCCTCTCCCCTGAAATGGCTGATAACAGGAGGCAATAGACTGTATTCTCCTGTCCTACAGTCATCTTCTCCCCTGAAATGGCTGATAACAGGGGGCAATAGACTGTACTCTCCTGTCCTACAGTCATCCTCTCCCCTGAAATGGCTGATAACAGGAGGCAATAGACTGTATTCCCGCAGTGCAAGTTGAGTGTCCCTTTTAGTGAATTTTCCCTCGAGCAGTCCACTTCCTGGGGAAGCCCCTGTGGGGGGCGGGGATTAGTGATGTCATGCAGGGGGTTTCCCACCAGTTTGTGGTAGATATAGTCTGAGGTCACGTGGGGAGATCAGAGTTGGCAGGAATGGAGCAGACGAGAAGTGGCCCCTGCTCTCCCCCCCATGAGAACGAGTTTGTGTCCGGGTATCCAGCGAGTATCTGCAACATCGTCCCCGGCAGGAAATATCTCTGCTGCAACTGCAACAATGTCCTAAAGAAGGCGCAGCAAACGCTCTGCGGACACCGCTACTGTGCACCTTGCCTCGCCTGGATCGTCAGGTAAGTCACCCTACACCAGGGATGTCAAACTCGTGGCCCTCCAGCTGTTGCAAAACTACAACTCCCATCATGCCTGGGCATACTACAGCTATCAGGGAATGATGGGAGTTGTAGTTTTGCAACATCTGGAGGGCCATGAGTTTGACATCCATGCACTACACCTAAAGACTAACAGCAAGCAGAGATCTTGAAAGAATTAAAAAGAAAGAAACAATCTTATTTACACCCAGAGGCTGTAAACCAGTCCTGAATGAAGACTTTTCACAGCAGCAGGCTTGTTTCAGTGTGTCAGGGTAGACAATCCTGTCTCCAGACTCACATTTCAGGCTCTGTTCAGCCCCTAGCCTTATCTGCACTGATACACTGTAACAAACAGGACAGGAGAGCAATTTGTGAGGCTTATCTGTTAGTGTATGATTCTAGACTGATACACTGTAACAAACCTCAGCTGTGAGAAGCATTCAATCATTAGCCTCTTAGGCTAGTTTCACACTAGCGGCAGGACGGATCCGACAGGCTGTTCACCATGTCGGATCCATCCTGCGGCTATTTCGCCGTGCCCGCGGACCGCCGCTCCGTCCCCATTGACTACAATGGGGACGGGGGCGGAGCTCCGGCGCAGCACGGAGAAAGCCGCCGGACTAAAAAGCCTGACATGCAGTAATTTTAGTCCGGCGGCCTTTCTCCGTGCAGCGCCGTGCTGCGCCGGAGCTCCGCCCCCGTCCCCATTGTAGTCAATGGGGACGGAGCGGCGGTCCGCGGGCACGGCGAAATAGCCGCAGGACGGATCCGACATGGTGAACAGCCTGTCGGATCCGTCCTGCCGCAAGTGTGAAAGTACCCTTAGTGAATGGATACCAGCTAGCAGGGTTATAGCACCAGTATTACCTGCAGCCAGGCCATGTTAACCCCTTAATGCATTATACGCCTACATTTGTATGGAGCGGGTTGCTGCGGTGAGCCCGCTCCATGTGCCGAGGGTGTCGGCTGCATTATACAGCAGGAACCTGGCCGCAATGACGGAGAATGGCGATCCTGCCGAAACCTGTCATTTAACCCCTCAGATCGCAGCATCTGTGGAGAGATTGGGGCCCCCGCAGTGAAATCCCGGGGCTCTGAATGGTTACCATGGCACAAGGCACAGCGCAGCAGGGGCAGCGTCAGTATCCTACCCACCCTAAGGCCTCTTTCACACGGGTGAGTTTTCCACGCGGGTGCAATGTGTGACGTGAGCGCGTTGCACCCGCACTGAATCCGGACCCATTCATTTCATTGGGTCCGTGCACACGAGCGGTGATTTTAATGCATCAGTTCTGCGTTGCGTGATAATCGCAGCATGCTCTATATTGTGCGTTTTTCACGCAGCCCTGGCCCCATAGAAGTGAATGGGTCTCCAGTGAAAAACGCATGGCATCCGGAAGCAGGTGCGGGTGCGATGCGTTTTTTACTGATGGTTGCTAGGAGATGTTGTTTGTAAAACTTCGCAGACAAAACTGACTGAACTTGCAAAATGGTGCGAGTTTCACTGAACGCATCCGGAGCCGATCGCCACGCTCCTGTGAAGGAGGCCTAAAAAACACCAAAATATTAAAAGTTTAAATCATTCCTCTTTCCACAATTTTACATATAAAAATATATATATATATTGCCTTCCGCAATTTGCGGAACGGAACGGGCGCCGGCAATATAAATGCCTATTCTTGTCCGCAAATCGCGGACAAGAATAGGACATGTTATATTTTTTTTGCGGTGCCGCGGACCGGAGCCACGGATGCGGACAGCACACGGAGTGCTGTCCACATCTTTTGCGGCTCCATTGAAATTAATGGGTCCGCAACGGCGGCTCAGATGCGGACCCAAAGAACGGCCGAGTGCATGAGGGCTAAGGCTAGTTTCACGCCAGCGGCAGGGACTCGGGCAGGCTGTTCCGGCGAGTGCATGAGGGCTAAGGCTAGTTTCACGCCAGCGGCACGGACTCGGGCAGGCTGTTCCGGCGAGTGCATGAGGGCTAAGGCTAGTTTCCCACCAGCGGCAGGGACTCGGGCAGGCTGTTCCGGCGAGTGCATGAGGGCTAAGGCTAGTTTCCCACCAGCAGCAGGGACTCGGGCAGGCCGTTCCGGCGAGTGCATGAGGGCTAAGGCTAGTTTCACGCCAGCGGCAGGGACTCGGGCAGGCTGTTCCGGCGAGTGCATGAGGGCTAAGGCTAGTTTCCCACCAGCGGCACGGACTCGGGCAGGCTGTCCCGGCGGGTGCATGAGGGCTAAGGCTAGTTTCCCACCAGCGGCACGGACTCGGGCAGGCTGTTCCGGCGAGTGCATGAGGGCTAAGGCTAGTTTCCCACCAGCGGCACGGACTCGGGCAGGCTGTTCCGGCGAGTGCATGAGGGCTAAGGCTAGTTTCACGCCAGCGGCACGGACTCGGGCAGGCTGTCCCGGCGAGTGCATGAGGGCTAAGGCTAGTTTCACGCCAGCGGCAGGGACTCGGGCAGGCTGTCCCGGCGAGTGCATGAGGGCTAAGGCTAGTTTCACGCCAGCGGCACGGACTCGGGCAGGCTGTTCCGGCGGGTGCATGAGGGCTAAGGCTAGTTTCACGCCAGCGGCAGGGACTCGGGCAGGCTGTTCCGGCCGAGTGCATGAGGGCTAAGGCTAGTTTCACGCCAGCAGCAGGGACTCGGGCAGGCTGTCCCGGCGGGTGCATGAGGGCTAAGGCTAGTTTCCCACCAGCGGCACGGACTCGGGCAGGCTGTTCCGGCGAGTGCATGAGGGCTAAGGCTAGTTTCCCACCAGCGGCACAGACTTGGGCAGGCTGTCCCGGCGAGTGCATTTGGGCTAAGGCTAGTTTCACGCCAGCGGCACGGACTCGGGCAGGCTGCCCCTGGCGAGTGCATGAGGGCTAAGGCTAGTTTCACGCCAGCGGCAGGGACTCGGGCAGGCTGTTCCGGCGGGTGCATGAGGGCTAAGGCTAGTTTCACGCCAGCGGCAGGGACTCGGGCAGGCTGTTCCGGCGAGTGCATGAGGGCTAAGGCTAGTTTCACGCCAGCGGCAGGGACTCGGGCAGGCTGTTCCGGCGAGTGCATGAGGGCTAAGGCTAGTTTCCCACCAGCGGCACGGACTCGGGCAGGCTGTTCCGGCGAGTGCATGAGGGCTAAGGCTAGTTTCCCGCCAGCGGCACGGACTCGGGCAGGCTGTTCCGGCGGGTGCATGAGGGCTAAGGCTAGTTTCACGCCAGCGGCAGGGACTCGGGCAGGCTGTTCCGGCGAGTGCATGAGGGCTAAGGCTAGTTTCACGCCAGCGGCAGGGACTCGGGCAGGCTGTTCCGGCGAGTGCATGAGGGCTAAGGCTAGTTTCCCACCAGCGGCACGGACTCGGGCAGGCTGTTCCGGCGAGTGCATGAGGGCTAAGGCTAGTTTCACGCCAGCGGCAGGGACTCGGGCAGGCTGTTCCGGCGAGTGCATGAGGGCTAAGGCTAGTTTCCCACCAGCGGCACGGACTCGGGCAGGCTGTTCCGGCGAGTGCATGAGGGC
Source organism: Bufo gargarizans (assembly GCF_014858855.1). NCBI lineage: Eukaryota > Metazoa > Chordata > Amphibia > Anura > Bufonidae > Bufo > Bufo gargarizans. Next base: position 198,441,496 of record NC_058088.1, read on the forward strand.
TAAGGCTAGTTTCCCGCCAGCGGCACGGACTCGGGCAGGCTGTTCCGGCGGGTGCATGAGGGCTAAGGCTAGTTTCACGCCAGCGGCAGGGACTCGGGCAGGCTGTTCCGGCGAGTGCATGAGGGCTAAGGCTAGTTTCACGCCAGCGGCAGGGACTCGGGCAGGCTGTTCCGGCGAGTGCATGAGGGCTAAGGCTAGTTTCCCACCAGCGGCACGGACTCGGGCAGGCTGTTCCGGCGAGTGCATGAGGGCTAAGGCTAGTTTCCCGCCAGCGGCACGGACTCGGGCAGGCTGTTCCGGCGGGTGCATGAGGGCTAAGGCTAGTTTCACGCCAGCGGCAGGGACTCGGGCAGGCTGTTCCGGCGAGTGCATGAGGGCTAAGGCTAGTTTCACGCCAGCGGCACGGACTCGGGCAGGCTGTTCCGGCGAGTGCATGAGGGCTAAGGCTAGTTTCACGCCAGCGGCAGGGACTCGGGCAGGCTGTTCCGGCGAGTGCATGAGGGCTAAGGCTAGTTTCACGCCAGCGGCAGGGACTCGGGCAGGCTGTTCCGGCGAGTGCATGAGGGCTAAGGCTAGTTTCCCGCCAGCGGCACGGACTCGGGCAGGCTGTTCCGGCGAGTGCATGAGGGCTAAGGCTAGTTTCACGCCAGCGGCAGGGACTCGGGCAGGCTGTTCCGGCGAGTGCATGAGGGCTAAGGCTAGTTTCCCGCCAGCGGCAGGGACTCGGGCAGGCTGTCCCGGCGAGTGCATGAGGGCTAAGGCTAGTTTCCCGCCAGCGGCAGGGACTCGGGCAGGCCGTCCCGGCGGGTGCATGAGGGCTAAGGCTAGTTTCCCACCAGCGGCACGGACTCGGGCAGGCTGTTCCGGCGGGTGCATGAGGGCTAAGGCTAGTTTCCCACCAGCGGCACGGACTCGGGCAGGCTGTTCCGGCGAGTGCATGAGGGCTAAGGCTAGTTTCCCGCCAGCGGCAGGGACTCGGGCAGGCTGTTCCGGCGAGTGCATGAGGGCTAAGGCTAGTTTCACGCCAGCGGCACGGACTCGGGCAGGCTGTTCCGGCGGGTGCATGAGGGCTAAGGCTAGTTTCCCACCAGCGGCACGGACTCGGGCAGGCTGTCCCGGTGGGTGCATGAGGGCTAAGGCTAGTTTCCCACCAGCGGCACGGACTCGGGCAGGCTGTTCCGGCGAGTGCATGAGGGCTAAGGCTAGTTTCACGCCAGCGGCACGGACTCGGGCAGGCTGTTCCGGCGGGTGCATGAGGGCTAAGGCTAGTTTCCCACCAGCGGCACGGACTCGGGCAGGCTGTTCCGGCGAGTGCATGAGGGCTAAGGCTAGTTTCCCACCAGCGGCACAGACTCGGGCAGGCTGTCCCGGCGAGTGCATGAGGGCTAAGGCTAGTTTCCCACCAGCGGCACGGACTCGGGCAGGCTGTTCCGGCGAGTGCATGAGGGCTAAGGCTAGTTTCCCACCAGCGGCACAGACTCGGGCAGGCTGTTCCGGCGAGTGCATGAGGGCTAAGGCTAGTTTCACGCCAGCGGCACGGACTCGGGCAGGCTGTTCCGGCGAGTGCATGAGGGCTAAGGCTAGTTTCACGCCAGCGGCACGGACTCGGGCAGGCTGTTCCGGCGGGTGCATGAGGGCTAAGGCTAGTTTCCCACCAGCGGCACGGACTCGGGCAGGCTGTTCCGGCGAGTGCATGAGGGCTAAGGCTAGTTTCCCACCAGCGGCACGGACTCGGGCAGGCTGTCCCGGCGAGTGCATGAGGGCTAAGGCTAGTTTCCCACCAGCGGCACGGACTCGGGCAGGCTGTCCCGGCGGGTGCATGAGGGCTAAGGCTAGTTTCCCACCAGCGGCACGGACTCGGGCAGGCTGTTCCGGCGAGTGCATGAGGGCTAAGGCTAGTTTACCACCAGCGGCACGGACTCGGGCAGGCTGTTCCGGCGAGTGCATGAGGGCTAAGGCTAGTTTCCCACCAGCGGCACGGACTCGGGCAGGCCGTTCCGGCGGGTGCATGCAGTACTTTTAGTCCGGCTGCCTCTCGCCGTGCCGCCGACAGAACTCCGCCCCACCCTCATTATAGTCAATGGGGACGGAGCGGCAGTCCGGGGGCACACGTGAACTAGCGGCAGGACGGATCCGACAGGCTGTTCACCCGCGGGTGCCATGCCGCCTAAGGACGTCAGGTAATCTTTAGCTCACAGTGAACGCCGTGATGTCAAAACCCCATAGACCTTGGCGGAATTGTGTTTTTTTTATTCTACCCCACAAAGAAACCTTCTAATACAAGACGCGGTCAACTAAATGGCGGCATTAAATAATGCATCTTGTCCCGCAAGAAACGAGCCTCATACGGCCGTGTGGACGGAAAATCACAAAGCTATGGCTGTAAGAAGGCGGGGAGGAAACTGCGAAAATGTAAAATAGGAAAATAGGCCCAGTCAGAGATCCCCAGTGCGGAGCCCCCCCGCAGCCCCCCGGGCACAGGAAACTCCGACACCCACACAACCATCCGGGGCAGAGGGAAATTCTGACATCAAGCAGCTGATGTGTAATGCCTTAAGCTCCAGTCACATCCAGAGCTGCAGTCGCATCAAGAACTGTAGCCACATCTCATGCTCCAGTCACATCCAGAGCTGCGCCCACAATGCTGTTGTCACTTGTCTCATACTCCAGTCACATCCAGAGCTGCAGTCGCATCAAGAACTGTAGCCACATCTCATGCTCCAGTCACATCCAGAGCTGCGCCCACAATGCTGTTGTCACTTGTCTCATACTCCAGTCACATCCAGAGCTGCAGTCGCATCAAGAACTGTAGCCACATCTCATGCTCCAGTCACATCCAGAGCTGCGCCCACAATGCTGTTGTCACTTGTCTCATACTCCATTCACAGCCAGAGCTGCGGTGCGGTCACACTTCTACATGTCTTTTCGCATAGAGATTTGCTGCTTCATTGTAACAACCCCTCCAGACATCTGCCAGACACGGCGGCCCCACGGTTACCACACATGCTGCATCCATTCTTTATGTTTCCTGCAGACATGGTGAATCTTCCTTGTGCCCCAAGTGTGCGGAGGAGCCGAGTGCCCTGACCGAGGACAGCTACCTGACAGAAGACAAGGTGGGTACTGAGCAGCAGCACAGAGGATTTCAGGGGATGCGGGAGGCCCTATTGGCTTCAGAACCACAAGAGCTTACAATCTGAACGTACAAAGGTTGAAACTTCCCATGACGGCTTATTCTAGGGGATCCCAGCAGCGGGTTCCCCCACAGTCTTCTGGTGAAGGGGGGATTCCCACTGTGTGATGTGATATTGGTGACGCCGCTGATCATCCCGGAATTTCCGGCCTGATTTCTGGTTTCGGTTTTAGGCTTTCAGCGACACGGCCATTAACAAAGAGATCTCAGAATTAGGGGTTCACTGCGTGATTCCGGGGTGCAGCTGGAGCGGGGTGCTGAGCGAGTACGAGGTGAGTACAGGATACATATTCACTGGAGATCAGCGGTGCCATCACTGAGAATACAGCCTATCCATCACTAGAGATCAGCGGTGACATCACTGAGAATACCGCCTATCCATCACTAGAGATCAGCGGTGACATCACTGAGAATGCCGCCTATCCATCACTAGAGATCAGCGGTGACATCGCTGAGAATGCCGCCTATCCATTCACTAGAGATCAGCGGTGACATCACTGAGAATGCAGCCTATCCTTCACTAGAGATCAGCGGTGACATCACTGAGAATACAGCCTATCCTTCACTAGAGATCAGCGGTGCCATCACTGAGAATGCCACCTATCCATACACTAGAGATCAGCGGTGACATCACTGAGAATGCCGCCTATCCATCACTAGAGATCAGCGGTGACATCACTGAGAATGCCGCCTATCCATTCACTAGAGATCAGCGGTGACATCACTGAGAATGCCGCCTATCACTAGAGATCAGCGGTGACATCACTGAGAATACAGCCTATCCTTCACTAGAGATCAGCGGTGCCATCACTGAGAATGCCACCTATCCATACACTAGAGATCAGCGGTGACATCACTGAGAATGCCGCCTATCCATCACTAGAGATCAGCGGTGACATCACTAAGAATGCCGCCTATCCATTCACTAGAGATCAGCGGTGACATCACTGAGAATGCCGCCTATCACTAGAGATCAGCGGTGACATCACTGAGAATACAGCCTATCCTTCACTAGAGATCAGCGGTGCCATCACTGAGAATGCCGCCTATCCATTCACTGGAGATCAGCGGTGACATCACTGAGAATGCCGCCTATCACTAGAGATCAGCGGTGACATCACTGAGAATACAGCCTATCCTTCACTAGAGATCAGCGGTGCCATCACTGAGAATGCCGCCTATCCATTCACTGGAGATCAGCGGTGACATCACTGAGAATGCCGCCTATCACTAGAGATCAGCGGTGACATCACTGAGAATACAGCCTATCCTTCACTAGAGATCAGCGGTGCCATCACTGAGAATGCCACCTATCCATCACTAGAGATCAGCGGTGACATCACTGAGAATGCCGCCTATCCATCACTAGAGATCAGCGGTGACATCACTAAGAATGCCGCCTATCCATCACTAGAGATCAGCGGTGACATCACTGAGAATGCAGCCTATCCATCACTAGAGATCAGCGGTGACATCACTGAGAATGCAGCCTATCCATCACTAGAGATCAGCGGTGACATCACTGAGAATGCAGCCTATCCATCACTAGAGATCAGTGGTGACATCGCTGAGAATGCAGCCTATCCATCACTAGAGATCAGCGGTGACATCACTGAGAATGCCGCCTATCCATTCACTAGAGATCAGCGGTGACATCACTGAGAATGCCGCCTATCACTAGAGATCAGCGGTGACATCACTGAGAATACAGCCTATCCTTCACTAGAGATCAGCGGTGCCATCACTGAGAATGCCACCTATCCATACACTAGAGATCAGCGGTGACATCACTGAGAATGCAGCCTATCCATCACTAGAGATCAGCGGTGACATCACTGAGAATGACGCCTATCACTAGAGATCAGCGGTGACATCACTGAGAATACAGCCTATCCTTCACTAGAGATCAGCGGTGCCATCACTGAGAATGCCACCTATCCATACACTAGAGATCAGCGGTGACATCACTGAGAATGCCGCCTATCCATCACTAGAGATCAGCGGTGACATCACTGAGAATGCCGCCTATCCATCACTAGAGATCAGCGGTGACATCACTGAGAATGACGCCTATCACTAGAGATCAGCGGTGACATCACTGAGAATACAGCCTATCCTTCACTAGAGATCAGCGGTGCCATCACTGAGAATGCCACCTATCCATACACTAGAGATCAGCGGTGACATCACTGAGAATGCCGCCTATCCATCACTAGAGATCAGCGGTGACATCACTGAGAATGCTGCCTATCCATCACTAGAGATCAGCGGTGCCATCACTGAGAATGCCACCTATCCATACACTAGAGATCAGCGGTGACATCACTGAGAATGCAGCCTATCCATCACTAGAGATCAGCGGTGACATCACTGAGAATTCCGCCTATCCATACACTAGAGATCAGCGGTGACATCACTGAGAATGCAGCCTATCCATCACTAGAGATCAGCGGTGACATCACTGAGAATACCGCCTATCCATCACTAGAGATCAGCGGTGACATCACTGAGAATGCCGCCTATCCATCACTAGAGATCAGCGGTGACATCACTGAGAATGCCGCCTATCCATCACTAGAGATCAGCGGTGACATCACTGAGAATGCCACCTATCCATACACTAGAGATCAGCGGTGACATCACTGAGAATGCCGCCTATCCATCACTAGAGATCAGCGGTGACATCACTAAGAATGCCGCCTATCCATTCACTAGAGATCAGCGGTGACATCACTGAGAATGCCGCCTATCACTAGAGATCAGCGGTGACATCACTGAGAATACAGCCTATCCTTCACTAGAGATCAGCGGTGCCATCACTGAGAATGCCACCTATCCATCACTAGAGATCAGCGGTGACATCACTGAGAATGCCGCCTATCCATCACTAGAGATCAGCGGTGACATCACTAAGAATGCCGCCTATCCATCACTAGAGATCAGCGGTGACATCACTGAGAATGCAGCCTATCCATCACTAGAGATCAGCGGTGACATCACTGAGAATGCAGCCTATCCATCACTAGAGATCAGCGGTGACATCACTGAGAATGACGCCTATCACTAGAGATCAGCGGTGACATCACTGAGAATACAGCCTATCCTTCACTAGAGATCAGCGGTGCCATCACTGAGAATGCCACCTATCCATACACTAGAGATCAGCGGTGACATCACTGAGAATGCCGCCTATCCATCACTAGAGATCAGCGGTGACATCACTGAGAATGCTGCCTATCCATCACTAGAGATCAGCGGTGCCATCACTGAGAATGCCACCTATCCATACACTAGAGATCAGCGGTGACATCACTGAGAATGCAGCCTATCCATCACTAGAGATCAGCGGTGACATCACTGAGAATACCGCCTATCCATCACTAGAGATCAGCGGTGACATCACTGAGAATGCCGCCTATCCATCACTAGAGATCAGCGGTGACATCACTGAGAATGCCGCCTATCCATCACTAGAGATCAGCGGTGACATCACTGAGAATGACGCCTATCACTAGAGATCAGCGGTGACATCACTGAGAATACAGCCTATCCTTCACTAGAGATCAGCGGTGCCATCACTGAGAATGCCCCTATCCATACCTAGAGATCAGCGGTGACATCACTGAGAATGCCACCTATCCATACACTAGAGATCAGCGGTGACATCACTGAGAATGCCACCTATCCATACACTAGAGATCAGCGGTGACATCACTGAGAATGCAGCCTATCCATCACTAGAGATCAGCGGTGACATCACTGAGAATGCAGCCTATCCATTCCCTAGAGATCAGCGGTGACATCGCTGAGAATGCCGCCTATCCATCACTAGAGATCAGCGGTGACATCACTGAGAATGCCGCCTATCACTAGAGATCCGCGGTGACATCCCTGAGAATGCCGCCTATCCATCACTAGAGATCAGCGGTGACATCCCTGAGAATGCAGCCTATCCATCACTAGAGATCAGCGGTGACATCACTGAGAATACAGCTTATCCACACGCTAGAGATCAGCGGTGACATCACTGAGAATGCCGCCTATCACTAGAGATCAGCGGTGACATCGCTGAGAATGCCGCCTATCCATCACTAGAGATCAGCGGTGACATCACTGAGAATGCCGCCTATCACTAGAGATCAGCGGTGACATCACTGAGAATGCTGCCTATCCATCACTAGAGATCAGCGGTGACATCACTGAGAATGCTGCCTATCACTAGAGATCAGCGGTGACATCACTGAGAATGCCGCCTATCACTAGAGATCAGTGGTGACATCGCTGAGAATGCCGCCTATCCATCACTAGAGATCAGCGGTGACATCCCTGAGAATGCACCCTATCCATTCACTAGAGATCAGCGGTGACATCACTGAGAATGCAGCCTATCTATCACTAGAGATCAGCGGTGACATCCCTGAGAATGCAGCCTATCCATCACTAGAGATCAGCGGTGACATCACTGAGAATGCCGCCTATCCATCACTAGAGATCAGCGGTGACATCACTGAGAATGCCGCCTATCCATCACTAGAGATCAGCGGTGACATCCCTGAGAATGCAGCCTATCCATCACTAGAGATCAGCGGTGACATCACTGAGAATGCCGCCTATCCATCACTAGAGATCAGCGGTGACATCCCTGAGAATGCAGCCTATCCATCACTAGAGATCAGCGGTGACATCACTGAGAATACAGCTTATCCACACGCTAGAGATCAGCGGTGACATCACTGAGAATGCCGCCTATCACCTAGAGATCAGCGGTGACATCACTGAGAATGCCGCCTATCCATCACTAGAGATCAGCGGTGACATCACTGAGAATGCCGCCTATCACTAGAGATCCGTGGTGACATCACTGAGAATGCTGCCTATCCATCACTAGAGATCAGCGGTGACATCACTGAGAATGCCGCCTATCATCACTAGAGATCAGCGGTGACATCACTGAGAATGCCGCCTATCACTAGAGATCAGCTGGTGACATCGCTGAGAATGCAGCCTATCCATCACTAGAGATCAGCGGTGACATCACTGAGAATGCCGCCTATCCATCACTAGAGATCAGCGGTGACATCACTGAGAATGACGCCTATCACTAGAGATCAGCGGTGACATCACTGAGAATGACAGCCTATCCTCACTAGAGATCAGCGGTGACATCACTGAGAATGCCACCTATCCATCACTAGAGATCAGCGGTGACATCACTGAGATTGCCGCCTATCCATCACTAGAGATCAGCGGTGACATCACTGAGAATGCTGCCTATCCATCACTAGAGATCAGCGGTGCCATCACTGAGAATGCCACCTATCCATACACTAGAGATCAGCGGTGACATCACTGAGAATGCAGCCTATCCATCACTAGAGATCAGCGGTGACATCACTGAGAATACCGCCTATCCATACACTAGAGATCAGCGGTGACATCACTGAGAATGCAGCCTATCCATCACTAGAGATCAGCGGTGACATCACTGAGAATACCGCCTATCCATCACTAGAGATCAGCGGTGACATCACTGAGAATGCCGCCTATCCATCACTAGAGATCAGCGGTGACATCACTGAGAATGCCGCCTATCCATCACTAGAGATCAGCGGTGACATCACTGAGAATGCCACCTATCCATACACTAGAGATCAGCGGTGACATCACTGAGAATGCGCCTATCCATCACTAGAGATCAGCGGTGACATCACTAAGAATGCCGCCTATCCATTCACTAGAGATCAGCGGTGACATCACTGAGAATGCCGCCTATCACTAGAGATCAGCGGTGACATCACTGAGAATACAGCCTATCCTTCACTAGAGATCAGCGGTGCCATCACTGAGAATGCCACCTATCCATCACTAGAGATCAGCGGTGACATCACTGAGAATGCCGCCTATCCATCACTAGAGATCAGCGGTGACATCACTAAGAATGCCGCCTATCCATCACTAGAGATCAGCGGTGACATCACTGAGAATGCAGCCTATCCATCACTAGAGATCAGCGGTGACATCACTGAGAATGCAGCCTATCCATCACTAGAGATCAGCGGTGACATCACTGAGAATGACGCCTATCACTAGAGATCAGCGGTGACATCACTGAGAATACAGCCTATCCTTCACTAGAGATCAGCGGTGCCATCACTGAGAATGCCACCTATCCATACACTAGAGATCAGCGGTGACATCACTGAGAATGCCGCCTATCCATCACTAGAGATCAGCGGTGACATCACTGAGAATGCTGCCTATCCATCACTAGAGATCAGCGGTGCCATCACTGAGAATGCCACCTATCCATACACTAGAGATCAGCGGTGACATCACTGAGAATGCAGCCTATCCATCACTAGAGATCAGCGGTGACATCACTGAGAATACCGCCTATCCATCACTAGAGATCAGCGGTGACATCACTGAGAATGCCGCCTATCCATCACTAGAGATCAGCGGTGACATCACTGAGAATGCCGCCTATCCATCACTAGAGATCAGCGGTGACATCACTGAGAATGACGCCTATCACTAGAGATCAGCGGTGACATCACTGAGAATACAGCCTATCCTTCACTAGAGATCAGCGGTGCCATCACTGAGAATGCCACCTATCCATACACTAGAGATCAGCGGTGACATCACTGAGAATGCCGCCTATCCATCACTAGAGATCAGCGGTGACATCACAGAGAATGCTGCCTATCCATCACTAGAGATCAGCGGTGCCATCACTGAGAATGCCACCTATCCATACACTAGAGATCAGCGGTGACATCACTGAGAATGCAGCCTATCCATCACTAGAGATCAGCGGTGACATCACTGAGAATGCAGCCTATCCATTCCCTAGAGATCAGCGGTGACATCGCTGAGAATGCCGCCTATCCATCACTAGAGATCAGCGGTGACATCACTGAGAATGCCGCCTATCACTAGAGATCCGCGGTGACATCCCTGAGAATGCCGCCTATCCATCACTAGAGATCAGCGGTGACATCCCTGAGAATGCAGCCTATCCATCACTAGAGATCAGCGGTGACATCACTGAGAATACAGCTTATCCACACGCTAGAGATCAGCGGTGACATCACTGAGAATGCCGCCTATCACTAGAGATCAGCGGTGACATCGCTGAGAATGCCGCCTATCCATCACTAGAGATCAGCGGTGACATCACTGAGAATGCCGCCTATCACTAGAGATCAGCGGTGACATCACTGAGAATGCTGCCTATCCATCACTAGAGATCAGCGGTGACATCACTGAGAATGCTGCCTATCACTAGAGATCAGCGGTGACATCACTGAGAATGCCGCCTATCACTAGAGATCAGTGGTGACATCGCTGAGAATGCCGCCTATCCATCACTAGAGATCAGCGGTGACATCCCTGAGAATGCACCCTATCCATTCACTAGAGATCAGCGGTGACATCACTGAGAATGCAGCCTATCTATCACTAGAGATCAGCGGTGACATCCCTGAGAATGCAGCCTATCCATCACTAGAGATCAGCGGTGACATCACTGAGAATGCCGCCTATCCATCACTAGAGATCAGCGGTGACATCACTGAGAATGCCGCCTATCCATCACTAGAGATCAGCGGTGACATCCCTGAGAATGCAGCCTATCCATCACTAGAGATCAGCGGTGACATCACTGAGAATGCCGCCTATCCATCACTAGAGATCAGCGGTGACATCCCTGAGAATGCAGCCTATCCATCACTAGAGATCAGCGGTGACATCACTGAGAATACAGCTTATCCACACGCTAGAGATCAGCGGTGACATCACTGAGAATGCCGCCTATCACTAGAGATCAGCGGTGACATCACTGAGAATGCCGCCTATCCATCACTAGAGATCAGCGGTGACATCACTGAGAATGCCGCCTATCACTAGAGATCCGCGGTGACATCACTGAGAATGCTGCCTATCCATCACTAGAGATCAGCGGTGACATCACTGAGAATGCCGCCTATCACTAGAGATCAGCGGTGACATCACTGAGAATGCCGCCTATCACTAGAGATCAGTGGTGACATCGCTGAGAATGCAGCCTATCCATCACTAGAGATCAGCGGTGACATCACTGAGAATGCCGCCTATCACTAGAGATCAGTGGTGACATCACTGAGAATGCAGCCTATCCATCACTAGAGATCAGCGGTGACATCCCTGAGAATGCAGCCTATCCATCACTAGAGATCAGCGGTGACATCCCTGAGAATGCAGCCTATCTATCACTAGAGATCAGTGGTGACATCGCTGAGAATGCCGCCTATCCATCACTAGAGATCAGCGGTGACATCACTGAGAATGCCGCCTATCACTAGAGATCAGCGGTGACATCGCTGACAATGCAGCCTATCCATCACTAGAGATCAGCGGTGACATCGCTGAGAATGCCGCCTATCCATCACTAGAGATCAGCGGTGACATCACTGAGAATGCCGCCTATCACTAGAGATCAGTGGTGACATCGCTGAGAATGCCGCCTATCACTAGAGATCAGTGGTGACATCGCTGAGAATGCCGCCTATCCATCACTAGAGATCAGCGGTGACATCACTGAGAATGCCGCCTATCACTAGAGATCAGCGGTGACATCGCTGAGAATGCTGCCTATCCATCACTAGAGATCAGCGGTGACATCGCTGAGAATGCCGCCTATCCATCACTAGAGATCAGCGGTGACATCGCTGAGAATGCCGCCTATCCATCACTAGAGATCAGCGGTGACATCGCTGAGAATGCCGCCTATCCATCACTAGAGATCAGCGGTGACATCGCTGAGAATGCCGCCTATCCATCACTAGAGATCAGCGGTGACATCACTGAGAATACAGCTTATCCACGCGCTAGAGATCAGCGGCGCCCTCCTCCTGCAGTCACACCGGGCTCATTGTCTCGTTTCTGCCGCAGGATCACCACAGGGGGTGTGACTTTGGGGCTGTGCGCTGTCACCTCGGCTGCGGGGCGATGCCTCAGCGCCGGGCTCTGACCGCGCACTTGGACGGTGATTGTCCCGCTAACTCCTCGCTGTGTCCCAGATGTTCCCAGAGAATCTCAAGGAACCAGATACCGGTAAGACAAATTTCCAGACAACCTCTCATCATGCTGGAGACGAGCCACACTACTGTCACAACAGTCTGGTACAGTCCCAGTATAGCTTTTGTGTCCGCTGTGCTGTACCCTGCAGCTTTTCTCTTGATTGCATCTTCATTTCAGAAACATAATTGCGAGCAAATGTCCAAGGATCCGACGGCCCGAAAATCAGATATTCCAGCAAAAGGCCAAGTAAGGAAGCCTCTGGTCGAGGAAGAGTTAACAGGACAATATAAAAACTCCAGAACTTCTCAGGATTAAACCCATGTTTTTCTCCCCACAGAACCCCCAGAGCCCAGCAGACTGTCGCTTCACTCCCTTGGGATGCACTTACAAGGTACAAGAAGAAGCTGCAGTGTGAAGAACATCCTCTGTGCTGCTGTGGAAAACACCCTTTCCACCAACATACTGCTGAGGACCACAGCAGCACAGAGTATTACAGGAGAGGAGTGTTCTCATCTTGTATGAGTCACAGACAGAAGTCATGAGGCCCATGCTCCTTCCACTATATAACTCTCATCTTTATGACCTCGCACGTATCAGCACACTCCTCTCCTGAAATACACTGTGCTGCTGTGCTCAGTACAGGTCCTTGTAAAAAAATTTGCATATTGTGATAAAGTCCATTATTTTCTGTAATTACTGATAAACATTAGACTTTCGTATATTTTAGATTCATTACACACCAACTGAAGTAGTTCAAGCCTTTTATTGTTGTAATATTGATGATTTTGGCCACAGCTCATGAAAACCCAAATTTCCTATCTCAAAAAATTAGCATATCATGAGAAGGTTCTCTAAACGAGCCATTAACCTAATCATCTGAATCCACTAATTAACTCTAAACACCTGCAAAAGATTCCTGAGGCTTTTACAAACTCCCAGCCGGGTTCATTACTCCAAACCGCAATCATGGGTCAGACTGCCGACCTGACTGCTGTCCAGAAGGCCATCACTGACCCCTCAAGCAGGAGGGTAAGACACAGAGAGACATGTCTGAAGGAATAGGCTGTTCCCAGAGCGCTGTATCAAGGCCCCTCAGTGGGAAGTCTGTGGGAAGGAAAAAGTGTGGCAGAAAACGCTGCACAACGAGAAGAGGTGACCGGACCCTGAGGAAGATTGTGGAGAAGGACCGATTCCAGACCTTGGGGGACCTGCGGAAGCAGTGGACTGAGTCTGGAGTAGAAACATCCAGAGCCCCCGTGTGCAGGAAATGGGCTACAGGTGCCGCATTCCCCAGAAACAGCGGCAGAAGCGCCTGACCTGGGCTACAGAGAAGCAGCACTGGACTGTCGCAGGTCATTCGGAAATCAAGGTGCCAGAGTCTGGAGGAGACTGCGGAGAGGGAAATGCCCAAATGCCTGAAGTCCAGTGTCCAGTCCCCACAGTCAGTGATGGTCTGGGGGCCATGTCAGCTGCTGGTGTTGGTCCACTGTGTTTTATCAAGGGCAGGGGCAATGCAGCCGCTATCAGGAGATTGTGGAGCACTTCATGCTTCCATCTGCTGAAAAGCTTTATGGAGATGAAGATGTCATTTTTCAGCACGACCTGGCACCTGCTCACAGTGCCAACACCACTGGCAACTGGTTTACTGACCATGGTATTACTGGGCTCAACTGGCCTGCCAACTCTTCTGACCTGAACCCCATAGAGAATCTGTGGGATATTGGGAAGAGAAAGTTGAGACGCAAGACCCAACACTCTGGATGAGCTTAAGGCCGCTATCGAAGCATCCTGGGCCTCCATAACACCTCAGCAGTGCCACAGGCTGATTGCCTCCATGCCACGCCGCAGTGAAGCCTCCTGGCCTCCATAACACCTCAGCAGTGCCACAGGCTGATTGCCTCCATGCCACGCCGCAGTGAAGCCTCCTGGGCCTCCATAACACCTCAGCAGTGCCACAGGCTGAGTGCCTCCATGCCACGCCGCAGTGAAGCCTCCTGGGCCTCCATAACACCTCAGCAGTGCCACAGGCTGATTGCCTCCATGCCACGCCGCATTGAAGCCTCCTGGGCCTCCATAACACCTCAGCAGTGCCACAGGCTGATAGCCTCCATGCCACGCCGCATTGAAGCCTCCTGGGCTTCCATAACACCTCAGCAGTGCCACAGGCTGATTGCCTCCATGCCACGCCGCAGTGAAGCCTCCTGGGCCTCCATAACACCTCAGCAGTGCCACAGGCTGATTGCCTCCATGCCACGCCGCATTGAAGCCTCCTGGGCCTCCATAACACCTCAGCAGTGCCACAGGCTGATTGCCTCCATGCCACGCCACATTGAAGCCTCCTGGGCCTCCATAACACCTCAGCAATGCCACAGGCTGATTGCCTCCATGCCACGCCACATTGAAGCATCCTGGGCCTCCATAACACCTCAGCAGTGCCACAGGCTGATTGCCTCCATGCCACGCCGCATTGAAGCCTCCTGGGCCTCCATAACACCTCAGCAGTGCCAAGGGCTGATTGCCTCCATGCCACGCCGCATTGAAGCCTCCTGGGCCTCCATAACACCTCAGCAGTGCCACGGGCTGATTGCCTCCATGCCACGCCGCATTGCAGCATCCTGGGCCTCCATAACACCTCAGCAGTGCCACAGGCTGATTGCCTCCATGCCACGCCGCAGTGAAGCATCCTGGGCCTCCATAACACCTCAGCAGTGCCACAGGCTGATTGCCTCCATGCCACGCCGCATTGAAGCCTCCTGGGCCTCCATAACACCTCAGCAGTGCCACAGGCTGATTGCCTCCATGCCACGCAGCAGTGAAGCATCCTGGGCCTCCATAACACCTCAGCAGTGCCACAGGCTGATTGCCTCCATGCCACGCCACATTGAAGCATCCTGGGCCTCCATAACACCTCAGCAGTGCCACAGGCTGATTGCCTCCATGCCACGCCACATTGAAGCATCCTGGGCCTCCATAACACCTCAGCAGTGCCACAGGCTGATTGCCTCCATGCCACGCCGCAGTGAAGCAGTCATTTCTGCAGAAGGATTCCCGACCAAGTATTGAGTTCATAACTGAACATAATTATTTGAAGGTTGACTTTTTTTGTATTAAAAACACTTTTCTTTTATTGGTCGGATGAAATATGCAAATTTTTTGAGATAGGAAATTTGGGTTTTCATGAGCTGTGTCCAAAATCATCAATATTAAAACAATAAAAGGCTTGAACTCCTTCAGTTGTGTGTAATGAATCTAAAATATATGAAAGTCTAATGTTTATCAGCACATTACAGAAAATAATGAACTTTATCACAATATGCAGATTTTTTTTTAGAAGGACCTGTATATAAACCTTGTATTATTAGCAGAGTAATTATAAAATTCTACCTGCCAACACTAGGGGGAGCTCACTGCACGTGCATAAATCCCTACACAGTGAGCTCCCTCTAGTGGTGGCTGTATAATCTGTATGTAGGGAGCTCCCTCTAGTGGTGGCTGTATAATCTGTATGTAGTGAGCTCCCTCTAGTGGTGGCTGTATAATCTGTATGTAGTGATCTCCTTCTAGTGGTGAATGTATAATCTGTATGTAGTGCGCTCCCTCTAGTGGTGGCTGTATAATCTGTATGTAGTGAGCTCCCTCTAGTGGTGACTGTATAATCTGTATGTAGTGAGCTCCCTCTAGTGGTGACTGTATGATCTGTATGTAGTGAGCTCCCTCTAGTGGTGGCTGTATAATCTGTATGTAGTGAGCTCCCTCTAGTGGTGGCTGTATAATCTGTATGTAGTGAGCTCCCCCTAGTGGTGACTGTATAATCTGTATGTAGTGAGCTCCCTCTAGTGGTGGCTGTATAACCTGTATGTAGTGAGCTCCCTCTAGTGGTGACTGTATAATCTGTATGTAGTGAGCTCCCTCTAGTGGTGGCTGTATAATCTGTATGTAGGGAGCTCCCTCTAGTGGTGACTGTATAATCTGTATGTAGTGAGCTCCCTCTAGTGGTTGCTGTATAATCTGTATGTAGTGAGCTCCCTCTAGTGGTGGCTGTATAATCTGTATGTAGGGAGCTCCCTCTAGTGGTGGCTGTATAATCTGTATGTAGTGAGCTCCCTCTAGTGGTGGCTGTATAATCTGTATGTAGGGAGCTCCCTCTAGTGGTGACTGTATAATCTGTATGTAGTGAGCTCCCTCTAGTGGTGGCTGTATAATCTGTATGTAGTGAGCTCCCTCTAGTGGTGGCTGTATAATCTGTATGTAGTGAGCTCCCCCTAGTGGTGGCTGTATAATCTGTATGTAGTGAGCTCCCTCTAGTGGTGGCTGTATAATCTGTATGTAGTGAGCTCCCTCTAGTGGTGACTGTATAATCTGTATGTAGTGAGCTCCCTCTAGTGGTGACTGTATAATCTGTATGTAGTGAGCTCCCTCTAGTGGTGGCTGTATAATCTGTATGTAGTGAGCTCCCCCTAGTGGTGACTGTATAATCTGTATGTAGTGAGCTCCCTCTAGTGGTGGCTGTATAACCTGTATGTAGTGAGCTCCCTCTAGTGGTGGCTGTATGATCTGTATGTAGTGAGCTCCCTCTAGTGGTGGGTTGTAACCCCATCATCCTCTGTCTTGTCCGCTGCCTGACATTTGTCACTTTCCAGGGAAGCAGAGACAGGATGAAGGACCACGAGAAGTCATCGGCAGCGGCGCACATGTCTCTGGTGTTACCGCTGTTACTACGGATACAGAGCAGTCCCCTGGCAGAAAACGGATTTGGTGACTATAAACCTGCAGGTATCCACAATGGAGAGCCTGGTAAAGAGGGGATCGCCACGGACTGCGGCCACCATAATGGCGGTGTGCCGGCGCCTGATGTGATCTCCCAGATCTGTGTGATGGAATCCCGGATACAAGTGGCGGAGAACATCATCTCAGTGATGAGCCGGGAGGTGGAAAGCTTCAGCGCTAAGGTGACGGCCGTGCTGGAGGAGAGGGACGCGGGGCAGCGCAAGCTGCGGGTGTGCGAGGCGAAGGTGAGGGCGAGCTGCTGCTGTCACAGACCGCACTATAACCACCGATCCCCACCCTGTGACATCACACTTCACTGCGCCAGCTCCGGCGCTCACGTGTTTATCACCTTCAGATCACAGATTTGCGCTGCACAGTTGCTAAGAAGGAAGCGGAGATTAACGAGTTGCACGCACATCTGGCGACGCTGGAGCAGACGACGTACGATGGAATCTTCCTGTGGAAAATAAACGACTTCACGAGGAAATGTCAGGACGCAAGCGTGGGAAGAACCGCCAGCCTCTACTCCCCAGGTGAGACCCCCGTTATGATGTATACTCCAGTCCCATCCAGAGCTGCAGTTATAATTCTGTTGTTACACGAGTTCCATCCAGAGCTGCAGTTACTATTGTTACTCCAGTCCCATCCAGAGCTGCAGTTACTATTGTTACTCCAGTCCCATCCAGAGCTGCAGTCACAGTTCTGTTGTTACACCAGTTCCCTCCAGAGCTGCAGTTACAAGTCTGTTGTTACACCAGTTCCCTCCAGAGCTGCAGTCACAGTCAGGTATGTGGTGGTCGACATCCCATGATGCACCGAGATGCAGACCCTGAACCACCAAGCTGAACACCAACTGGAGAGCAGCAGATGCAGCCTTGGTTGTGACTGGAGTATAAGGTCCTTTAAGAAACCCCAGAAGATACTGCGGCCGCCCCTGACCTCCCACCCCGAGTGTAAGCCCCCTGCTCAGTGCAGTACAGCACCGATAGTGATAAGCGGCTCATTAGGGGAGGTTCGGTGGTGACCTGAGGGATCCTGCGAGTTATACCAATCCTATGATTCCAGCGGCGAGCGGTCGTCCTGTGTACTGTAATCCCCATCAGGCACTTCTCACAGGGGAGGTAATAGGATGATTGATGATATCTCTTATGGTAAGATGGGCAGAAGAGCCAGAGCCGAGATCAGCGGCGTCACTCCGGGTAATCACCGCTTCTGCTGTGTATGTAAATACACACCGGCCTCTGATACACTGTAACAAACCCACAGCTGAGAGCAGGACTAGGCCAGAAGAGGTCCCAGTCTCTAAATGAAACCAACCGTTCACTGACAGCAAGCAGCCATCTAGCTGCAGAGTTTCTCATTCATTACAGAGAATTTCAGGGTGTCGGCCTCCACAGCAAGAAGGTTGTCAGCGCCATTCTGAGCGGTCCCTGACAGTGGCGGGCGGTCGTGTCCTGCATCCATCTGGGCATCACTTGATTCGGGGAGGGGTACGAGCACCTGAGATCAGCGG
Source organism: Bufo gargarizans (assembly GCF_014858855.1). Lineage (NCBI taxonomy): Eukaryota > Metazoa > Chordata > Amphibia > Anura > Bufonidae > Bufo > Bufo gargarizans. Next base: position 198,460,032 of record NC_058088.1, read on the forward strand.
CGCCAAATCAAGGAATCTATGCACCGAGTAGACAGAAGAGCGTTCCATTGTGGATCTGCGCACTGCCCTGTGTATGTGCGGGTCCCTGCGAGACGTCTGCATGTGGCACTGGAGAACCCCTTTAATCATGGGGGCAGCAATACTGCCCCTCAGACCGTCAGAGCGGAGGCGGCACCTGATGCGTCCAAGACGATGGCTGGTGACATGGTGGTGTGACACAGTGTAACGACATTCGGGCACAGTGTAACGATGTCCTGATACAGTGTAACGACATCTCATCATAGAGAAACTATGTCCTGATACAATGTAACGTCAGCACAGTGTAACAGTGTCCCAATACAATGTAACGACATCCCAGCACAGTGTAACAATGCCCTAATACAATGTAACCACATCCCAGCACAATGTAACAATGCCCTAATACAATGTAACCACATCCCAGCACAGTGTAACAATGCCCTAATACAATGTAACCACATCCCAGCACAATGTAACAATGCCCTAATACAATGTAACCACATCCCAGCACAGTGTAACGATGTCCTGATACAATGTAACCACATCCCAGCACAGTGTAACAATGCCCTAATACAATGTAACCACATCCCAGCACAATGTAACAATGTCCTCATACAATGTAGCGACATCTCATCATAGAGAACCTATGTCCTGATACAATGTAACAATGTCCTGATACAATGTAACAATGTCCTGATACAATGTAACCACATCCCAGCACAATGTAACAATGTCCTGATACAATGTAGCGACATCTCATCATAGATAACCTATGTCCTGATACAATGTAACAATGTCCTGATACAATGTAACAATGTCCTGATACAATGTAACCACATCCCAGCACAGTGTAACAGTGTCCTAATACAATGTAGCGACATCTCATCATAGAGAAACAATGTCCTGATACAATGTAAGGTCATCCCAGCACAGTGTAACAGTGTCCTAATACAATGTAACGACATCCCAGCACAGTGTAACAGTGTCCTAAAACAATGTAACCACATCCCAGCACAGTGTAACGATGTCCTGATACAATGTAACCACATCCCAGCAAAGTGTAACGATGTCCTGATACAATGTAACCACATCCCAGCACAATGTAACAATGTCCTGATACAATGTAGCGACATCTCATCATAGAGAACCTATGTCCTGATACAATGTAACGTCAGCACAGTGTAACAGTGTCCCAATACAATGTAACGACATCCCAGCACAGTGTAACAATGCCCTAATACAATGTAACCACATCCCAGCACAATGTAACAATGTCCTGATACAATGTAGCGACATCTCATCATAGAGAACCTATGTCCTGATACAATGTAACAATGTCCTGATACAATGTAACAATGTCCTGATACAATGTAACCACATCCCAGCACAATGTAACAATGTCCTGATACAATGTAGCGACATCTCATCATAGAGAAACTATGTCCTGATACAATGTAACAATGTCCTGATACAATGTAACAATGTCCTGATACAATGTAACCACATCCCAGCACAGTGTAACAGTGTCCTAATACAATGTAGCGACATCTCATCATAGAGAAACAATGTCCTGATACAATGTAAGGTCATCCCAGCACAGTGTAACAGTGTCCTAATACAATGTAACGACATCCCAGCACAGTGTAACAGTGTCCTAATACAATGTAACGACATCCCAGCACAGTGTAACAGTGTCCTAAAACAATGTAACCACATCCCAGCACAGTGTAACGATGTCCTGATACAATGTAACCACATCCCAGCAAAGTGTAACGATGTCCTGATACAATGTAACGACATCCCAGCACAGTGTAACAATGCCCTAATACAATGTAACCACATCCCAGCACAATGTAACAATGTCCTGATACAATGTAGCGACATCTCATCATAGAGAAACTATGTCCTGATACAATGTAACAATGTCCTGATACAATGTAACCACATCCCAGCACAGTGTAACAATGTCCTGATACAATGTAACCACATCCTAGCGCAGTGTAACAATTTCCTGATACAATGTAACATCTCAGCACAATGTAACAACACCCAGCACAATGTAACAATGTCCTGATACAATGTAACAATTTCCTCATACAATGTAACAACATCCCAGCACAATGTAACAATGTCCTGATACAATGTAACAATTTCCTCATACAATGTAACGACATCCCAGCACAATGTAACAATGTCCTGATACAATGTAACAATTTCCTCATACAATGTAACAACACCCCAGCACAATGTAACAATGTCCTGATACAATGTACCGACATCCCAGCACAGTGTAACAATGTCCTGATACAATGTAACGACATCTCAGCACAATGTAACAATGTCCTGATACAATGTAACGACATCCCAGCACAGTGCAACAATGTCACAACTTCTCCCCTGCGGCAGCATTCTACACGGCGCGGTACGGCTACAAGGTGTGTCTGCGCATTTACCTGAATGGAGACGGCGCGGGGAGGGGGACGCACATCTCGCTGTTCTTCGCCATAATGAGAGGGGAACACGACGTCCTGCTGTCCTGGCCGTTCAAGCACAAGGTAAGTCCTTGTACGACGTCACCGCCTCCATCTTGGTTTTGGTCCTGTCCTACAGTTTGGTGTTGTCACCCACTTCCGGATGCACCGGTTGCTAGGCAATCACCCCAGATTCTGCCACCACTTCATTACCATTGGGGCGGGGTTTCCGGAATTCTTCTTAAGCCCCACCCCTCTCCCTACAGGTGACCTTCATGCTTCTGGACCAGAGTAACCGCGAGCACCTGATCGACGCCTTCCGCCCAGACGCCTTCTCCGCCTCCTTCCAGCGGCCGGTGAACGACATGAACATCGCCAGCGGCTGCCCGCTCTTCTGCCCGCTCTCCAGACTGCAGTCCGGGCGCAGCGCCTACGTGAAGGACGACACCATGTTCATCCGCTGCATAATAGACACCAGTGAGTAGTCACCGACCGCGCCACAACCGCAACAACCCCAGCGCACTGTGTGAACTGGTATTTATAAAGACGTTGAGCGGACACGTCAACAGCGACCAAAACTGACCCCCAACAAAGATGGACGCCAAAAAGTTGCAAAACAACAGCGCAACCGCCGGAGTCCACCGCAACGTTGAGCTACTGGCAGCCGGCATCATTCCGGTATAAATGCCGGAGATTATTGGGAATAAAATTTGGGATTTTTACAATTTTAATAATATTCTTTCTCCCAGACGCCCCAGCTCTGTGACCCCCCAATATTCTGTTCATCAGGGTGGAGAATAGAATGCTAGAGCTGCAGTACAGACTGACACAGCTATGCCTGTATGTGACGCCCCGAGTGGACCCGGAGGCCAGTAATCACATCATCCAGTGACCCCCGAGCTCTCGGTACATGTAATCCGCAGACCGTGTAAGCGATCCGACGGCCAGCTGCTGCTCCCGTTATCTGCCGGCAGTGCGCGGCGGTAATCTCTGGCCCGGCGCTATACGGTTACACGGCAGGGACATAACCTGTATGTACGGGGAGAAAACACGTATGTCTGGGAGACGGCGCACCCGACACTGGGGATTAACAGCGGCCTCCACACGACTACACCGATACATCTGAGGGGCCCCAGGACACCAGAGTTATAAGTGGCAGGTGGGGGCCCCAGGGGAGAGTCTGCTTTGGGGGCCAAACTACACCTAGGTAGGGGTAAGGTGATACATGGAGGCACGAGACATCTGGGGTGACCTCGCCCCACCGCCTCTGCCCGCCAGGTACTCCGCTGCTCTCATTCACACCCTGCAGCTGAACGCACAGCAGTTTTCGAGGTCCGTGCAGTTAAAAAAATGGCAACAAAATAAAGTGTCAGTGTACACCGCATTTCTACATTCTATTCATGAACCAGGAGGCTCAGGATGAACACAGCTATGCCCCTCCATAATGGCATGCTGCAGATCAGGGAATCTGCTCTGATTTAGGACCTGTTCTTGAGCCCGTCACCACAGTCCACCACCCCCGGAACGGCACCAAGATCATGTGACCGCGTGTCTCATATTTGTGGGCCGGGGCGTTCCTGGGAAACCTGCAGACTCTACGACAACATTCCCAAGGACCACGTGTGACCGCGGGAAAAACACAGGTTCTGCGAGTGGCCGATAACCGGGTTGACAACCATCTTAAAGGGCCAACGCAGTAATTCCTCAGGCTTTGTGCCACCATTAACCATTTTTCAAGATTTCCTGTCAGTGACTAGGAAAATGTTTCTCTACATTCAAAGTCGAAGATCTTGTCCAAACCTTCTTCTGATAACCAGAGAGAAAAAGCTGAAATCACAAAGTGGGAGTCAGGCATAGGCATAGGGAGTGGGCCCCTGAGGGGGAAAGGTGGGCCCCGGGTGGTGGGGTGCATAGGGGCTTACTGGGATCCAAGGTGAAGGAAAGCAGAAGTATGCTCTGCAGACTCCTCCCCCTGAATACTGCAGTATGGGTACCCCACTGATCCTGAGAGTGGGGGTCCTGTACTCCTGCCCTCCAAAACAGCAGGATGAGTTTCCACTAGGGGGCAAAATAATATGCAGTGAGCTCCCTCTAGTGGTGGCTGTATAATCTGTATGTAGTGAGCTCCCTCTAGTGGTGGCTGTATAATCTGTATGTAGTGAGCTCCCTCTAGTGGTGGCTGTATATATCTGTATGTAGTGAGCTCCCCCTAGTGGTGGCTGTATAATCTGTATGTAGTGAGCTCCCTCTAGTGGTGGCTGTATAATCTGTATGTAGTGAGCTCCCTCTAGTGGTGGCTGTATATATCTGTATGTAGTGAGCTCCCCCTAGTGGTGGCTGTATAATCTGTATGTAGTGAGCTCCCTCTAGTGGCGGCTGTATAATCTGTATGTAGTGAGCTCCCTCTAGTGGTGGCTGTATGATCTGTATATAGTGAGCTCCCTCTAGTGGTGACTGTATAATCTGTATGTAGTGAGCTCCCTCTAGTGGTGTCTGTATAATCTGTATGTAGTGAGCTCCCCCTAGCGGTGGCTGTATATATCTGTATGTAGTGAGCTCCCTCTAGTGGTGGCTGTATAATCTGTATGTAGTGAGCTCCCTCTAGTGGAGGCTGTATAATCTGTATGTAGTGAGCTCCCTCTAGTGGTGGCTGTATAATCTGTATGTAGTGAGCTCCCTCTAGTGGTGGCTGTATAATCTGTATGTAGTGAGCTCCCTCTAGTGGTGGCTGTATAATCTGTATGTAGTGAGCTCCCTCTAGTGGTGGCTGTATAATCTGTATGTAGTGAGCTCCCTCTAGTGGTGGCTGTATAATCTGTATGTAGTGAGCTCCCTCTAGTGGTGGCTGTATAATCTGTATGTAGTGAGCTCCCTCTAGTGGTGGCTGTATAATCTGTATGTAGTGAGCTCCCTCTAGTGGTGGCTGTATAATCTGTATGTAGTGAGCTCCCTCTAGTGGTGGCTGTATAATCTGTATGTAGTGAGCTCCCTCTAGTGGTGGCTGTATAATCTGTATGTAGTGAGCTCCCTCTAGTGGTGGCTGTATAATCTGTATGTAGTGAGCTCCCTCTAGTGGTGGCTGTATAATCTGTATGTAGTGAGCTCCCTCTAGTGGTGGCTGTATAATCTGTATGTAGTGAGCTCCCTCTAGTGGTGGCTGTATAATCTGTATGTAGTGAGCTCCCTCTAGTGGTGGCTGTATAATCTGTATGTAGTGAGCTCCCTCTAGTGGTGACTGTATAATCTGTATGTAGTGAGCTCCCTCTAGTGGTGACTGTATAATCTGTATGTAGTGAGCTCCCTCTAGTGGTGGCTGTATAATCTGTATGTAGTGAGCTCCCTCTAGTGGTGGCTGTATAATCTGTATGTAGTGAGCTCCCTCTAGTGGTGGCTGTATAATCTGTATGTAGTGAGCTCCCTCTAGTGGTGGCTGTATAATCTGTATGTAGTGAGCTCCCTCTAGTGGGGCTGTATAATCTGTATGTAGTGAGCTCCCTCTAGTGGTGGCTGTATAATCTGTATGTAGTGAGCTCCCTCTAGTGGTGGCTGTATAATCTGTATGTAGTGAGCTCCCTCTAGTGGTGGCTGTATAATCTGTATGTAGTGAGCTCCCTCTAGTGGTGGCTGTATAATCTGTATGTAGTGAGCTCCCTCTAGTGGTGGCTGTATAATCTGTATGTAGTGAGCTCCCTCTAGTGGTGGCTGTATAATCTGTATGTAGTGAGCTCCCTCTAGTGGTGGCTGTATAATCTGTATGTAGTGAGCTCCCTCTAGTGGTGGACTGTATAATCTGTATGTAGTGAGCTCCCTCTAGTGGTGGCTGTATAATCTGTATGTAGTGAGCTCCCTCTAGTGGTGGCTGTATAATCTGTATGTAGTGAGCTCCTCTAGTGGTGGCTGTATAATCTGTATGTAGTGAGCTCCCTCTAGTGGTGGCTGTATAATCTGTATGTAGTGAGCTCCCTCTAGTAGTGGCTGTATAATCTGTATGTAGTGAGCTCCCTCTAGTGGTGGCTGTATAATCTGTATGTAGTGAGCTCCCTCTAGTGGTGGCTGTATAATCTGTATGTAGTGAGCTCCCTCTAGTGGTGACTGTATAATCTGTATGTAGTGAGCTCCCTCTAGTGGTGGCTGTATAAACTGTATGTAGTGAGCTCCCTCTAGTGGTGGCTGTATAATCTGTATGTATGGAGCTCCCTCTAGTGGTGGCTGTATAATCTGTATGTAGTGAGCTCCCTCTAGTGGTGGACTGTATAATTCTGTATGTAGTGAGCTCCCTCTAGTGGTGACTGTATCATCGGTATGTAGGAGCTCCTCGAGTGGTGACTGGAATAATCTGTATGTAGTGAGCCTCCCTCTAGTGGTGGCTGGATAATCTGTATGTAGTGAGCTCCGCTCTAGGGGGGACTGTATCATCTGTAGTCGTGAGCTCCCCCTAGTGGGTGGACTGTATAATCTGTATGTAGTGAAGCTCTCCTCTAGTGGTGGCTGTATAATTGTATGTAGTGAGCTCCCTCTAGTGGTGACTGTATAATCTGTATGGAGTGAGCTCCTGGCTAGTGGTGGCTGTATAATTGTATGTAGTGAGCTCCCCGGGGGGGGGGTAGTGGGGACTGGATAGATCTGTAATGTAGTTGAGATCCCCTCTAGTGGTGACGGTATAATCCTGTATGTAGTGATCTCCCTCTAGTGGTAGCGGTATATCTGTATGGTAGTGAGCTCCCTCTAGGGGTGACTTGTATAATCATGTATGTAGTGAGCTCCCTCCTAGTGGTGGACGGTATAATCTGTATGTAGTGAGCTCCCTCTAGTGGTGGACTGTATAATCTGTATGTAGTGAGCTCCCTCTAGTGGTGGCTGTATAATCTGTATGTAGTGAGCTCCCTCTAGTGGTGGCTGTATAATCTGTATGTAGTGAGCTCCCTCTAGTGGTGGCTGTATAATCTGTATGTAGTGAGCTCCCTCTAGTTGGTGACTGTATAATCTGTATGTAGTGAGCTCCCTCTAGTGTGGCTGTATAATCTGTATGTAGTGAGCTCCCTCCTAGTGGTGACTGTATAATCTGTATGTAGTGAGCTCCCTCTAGTGGTGGCTGTATAATCTGTATGTAGTGAGCTCCCCCTAGTGGTGGCTGTATATATCTGTATGTAGTGAGCTCCCTCTAGTGGTGACTGTATAATCTGTATGTAGTGAGCTCCCTCTAGTGGTGGCTGTATAATCCTGTATGTAGTGCGCTCCCTCTAGTGGTGACTGTATAATCTGTATGTAGTGAGCTCCCTCTAGTGGTGACTGTATAATCTGTATGTAGTGAGCTCCCTCTAGTGGGGACTGTATAATCTGTATGTAGTGAGCTCCCTCTAGTGGTGGACTGTATAATCTGTATGTAGTGAGCTCCCTCTAGTGGTGGCTGTATAATCTGTATGTAGTGAGCTCCCTCTAGTGGTGACTGTATAATCTGTAGTAGTGAGACTCCCTCTAGTGGTGACTGTATAATCTGTATGTAGTGAGCTCCCTCTAGGTGGTGGCTGTATAATCTGTATGTAGTGAGCTCCCTCTAGTGGTGACTGTATAATCTGTATGTAGTGAGCTCCCTCTAGTGGTGGCTGTAATAATCTGTATGTAGTGAGCTCCCTCTAGTGGTGGCTGTATACTCTGTATGTAGGGAGCTCCCTCTAGTGTGGCTGTATAATCTGTAGTTAGTGAGCTCCCTCTAGTGGTGGCCTGTATAATCTGTATGTAGTGAGCTCCCTCTAGTGGTGGCTGTATAATCAGTATGTAGTGAGCTCCCTCTAGTGGTGGGCTGTATATCTGTATGTAGTGAGCTCCCTCTAGTGGTGGCTGTATAATCTGTATGTAGTGAGCTCCCCTCTAGTGGTGGCTGTATAAGCTGTATGTAGTGAGCTCCCTCTAGTGGTGGCTGTATAATCTGTATGTAGTGAGCCCCTCTAGTGGGGCTGTAGTAATCTGTAGTAGTAGCTCCCTCTAGTGGTGGCTGTATACATCTGTATGTAGTGAGCTCCCTCTAGTGGGTGACTGTATAATCTGTATGCAGTGAGCTCCCCCTAGTGGTGACTGATAATCTGTAGGTTAATGAGCTCACCCTCTAGGTAGTAGCTGTATAATCGTGTGTAGTGAAGCTCCCTCTAGTGGGTGGCTGTATACTCTGTATGCAGTGAGCTCCCTCTGGTGGTGGCTGTATAATCTGTACTGTCGTGGAGCTCCCTCTAGTGGCGGCTGTATAAATATGTCTGTAGTGAGCCTCCCTCTAGTGGTGGCTGTATACTCCGTGTATGTAGTGAGCTCCCTCTAGTGGTGACTGTATAATCTGTATGTAGTGAGCTCCCCTCTAGTGGTGGCTGTATAATCTGTATGTAGTGAGCTCCCTCTAGTGGTGGCTGTATAATCTGTATGTTGGGAGCTCCCTCTAGTGGTGACTGTCTTTTTCTCTACTGTCTTCTCTATTTACGCCTCTATACAGTCAGGTCATTCCATAAATTCCCTATATGTCTGTGGATGGTTGGAGTAGAAGACCCCCCACAGTCTGGTGGAGAAGCGGGGGTCGGGGGTCTGCTTCGAGCCGTTGTCTCAATCACACGGAAATCTCTGCACTAAACCATAACAGTTGTTTTAACTTATGTCCAGCTCGTCATGCGGGAAATTGGGATCAGATGGCGTCAAATGATTCCGGAAAAGCCAAAGTGGAGAGAAATCCGCTCAATTATAACATCATGTGGCCAATTACAGCCTCAGCGCCAAGCGCCGCGCACCGTTTACTAGTGGTTTGGCTGCAGATCACACAGAAAAGTCCATGGAACCTGCGGGAGGGAGGGGGTGGGGATCAGTCCCCCCCCACCCGGATATAAGGCATAAATATGAATTGTAAGGCGATATCCTGTAATGATCCTGCCCCAAATCTAATAATTGCGTGTTAACCCCATAATGACCCCATAGATGTCGATGAGGTAGTGAGAGGTCTGAACCAGAAGGAGTACTACAAGTACCAGGCAAGAAACCCCAGGGCAAGACAGAAGTGAAATGCAGAAGTGGAGCCAAGGTCAGCCTCAGGATTGAGGTCAGGGTCAGGCTCAGGATTGAGGTCAGGGTCAGGCTCTGGATTGAGGTCAGGGTCAGGCTCAGGATTAAGGTCAGGGTCAGGCTCTGGATTGAGGTCAGGGTCAGGCTCAGGATTAAGGTCAGGGTCAGGCTCAGGATTAAGGTCAGGGTCAGGCTCAGGATTAAGGTCAGGGTCAGGCTCTGGATTGAGGTCAGGGTCAGGCTCAGGATTAAGGTCAGGGTCAGGCTCAGGATTAAGGTCAGGGTCAGGCTCAGGATTGAGGTCAGGCTCAGGATTGAGGTCAGGGTCAGGCTCAGGATTGAGGTCAGGCTCAGGATTGAGGTCAGGGTCAGGCTCAGGATTGAGGTCAGGGTCAGGATTGAGTTCAGAGTCAGGCTCAGGATTGAGGTCAGGCTCAGGATTGAGGTCAAGCTCAGGATTGAGATCAGGGTCAGGCTCAGGATTGAGGTCAGGCTCAGGACTGAGGTCAGGCTCAGGATTGAGGTCAGGCTCAGGATTGAGGTCAGGGTCAGGCTCAGGACTGAGGCCAGGGTCAGGCTCAGGATTGAGGTCAGGGTAAGGGTCTTAGCTGCCAATTTGGGCGCAGTCCTGGACCTGCTGATAGCGGATTGAGATTGTATTTTCAGACTCATGGCGTCCTATTATAAACTTGGCACAAATGCCAACTGTGTCCATTACTTAGACCGACACAAGACATGGGCGCAACTAGAGGGTAAGGGGTTAAAGAGTGCCGTCCGCTCTGATATTTGTTTCAATGTATCAGGAGGACGAGCGGAGGCTGGACAGACCCACAGCGCATAGAGCACCCTGCGCTGCCTGTGCCGTCCATAGTGCGCCCTGCGCTGCCCGTGCCGTCCATAGTGCGCCCTGCGCTGCCTGTGCTGTCCATAGTGCACCCTGCACTGCCCGTGCCGTCCATAGTGCGCCCTGCGCTGCCCGTGCCGTACATAGTGCGCCCTGCCGTACATAGTGACCTCAATCCTGAGCCTGACTTCAATCCTGAGCCTGACCCTGAACTCAATCCTGACCCTGACCTCAATCCTCATTACAATGTATTAGGAAGACGAGCGGCGGACGGACAGACCCACAGCAGGGCGCACTATGGACGGCACGGGCAGCGCAGGGCGCACTATGGACGGCACGGGCAGCGCAGGGCGCACTATGGACGGCACGGGCAATGCAGGGCGCACTATGGACGGCACGGGCAGCGCAGGGCGCACTGTGGACGGCACAGGCAGCGCAGGGTGCACTATGTACAGCACGGGCAGCGCAGGGCGCACTATGGACAGCACAGGCAGCGCAGGGCGCACTATGTACATCACAGGCAGCGCAGGGCGCACTATGGACAGGGTCAGGCTCAGGATTAAGGTCAGGGTCAGGCTCAGGATTGAGGTCAGGGTCAGGCTCAGCATTGAGGTCAGGGTCAGGCTCAGGATTGAAGTCAGGCTCAGGATTGAGGTCACTATGTACGGCAGGGCGCACTATGGACAGCACGGGCAGCGCAGGGCGCACTATGGACAGCACAGGCAGCGCAGGGCGCACTATGGACAGCACAGGCAGCGCAGGGCGCACTATGGACAGCACAGGCAGCGCAGGGCGCACTATGGACAGCACAGGTATCTCAGGGCGCACTATGGACACCACTGGCACCGCACAGCGCTCTATGGACAGCACAGGTATCTCAGGGCGCACTATGGACACCACTGGCACCGCAGGGCGCACTATGGACAGCACAGGTATCTCAGGGCGCACTATGGACAGCACAGGCAGCGCAGCGCGCACTATGGACAGCACTGGCACCGCACAGCGCTCTATGGACAGCACAGGTATCTCAGGGCGCACTATGGACACCACTGGCACCGCAGGGCGCACTATGGACAGCACAGGTATCTCAGGGCGCACTATGGACAGCACAGGCACCGCAGGACGCACTATGGACAGCACAGGCAGCGCAGGGCGCACTATGGACAGCACAGGCAGCGCAGGGCGCACTATGGACAGCACTGGCAGCGCAGGGCGCACTATGGACAGCACAGGTATCTCAGGGCGCACTATGGACACCACTGGCACCGCAGGGCGCACTATGGACAGCACAGGCAGCGCACGGCGCACTATGGACAGCACAGGCAGCGCACGGCGCACTATGGACAGCACAGGCAGCGCAGGGCGCACTATGGACAGCACAGGCAGCGCAGGGCGCACTATGGACAGCACAGGCAGCGCAGGGCGCACTATGGACAGCACAGGTATCTCAGGGCGCACTATGGACACCACTGGCACCGCAGGGCGCACTATGGACAGCACAGGTATCTCAGGGCGCACTATGGACAGCACAGGCAGCGCAGGGCGCACTATGGACAGCACAGGCAGCGCAGGGCGCACTATGGACAGCACAGGCAGCGCAGGGCGCACTATGTACGGCACAGGCACCGCAGGACGCACTGACAGCACAGGCATCTCAGGGCGCACTATGGACAGCACAGGCAGCGCACGACGCACTATGGACAGCACAGGTATCTCAGGGCGCACTATGGACACCACTGGCACCGCAGGGCACACTATGGACAGCACAGGCATCTCAGGGCGCACTATGGACAGCACGGGCAGCGCAGGGCGCACTATGGACAGCACGGGCAGCGCAGGGCGCACTATGGACAGCACAGGTATCTCAGGGCGCTCTATGGACAGCACAGGTATCTCAGGGCGCACTATGGTCAGCACAGGCAGCGCAGGGCGCACTATGGACAGCACAGGTATCTCAGGGCGCACTATGGACAGCACAGGTATCTCAGGGCGCACTATGGACAGCACAGGTATCTCAGGGCACACTATGGACAGCACAGGCAGCGCGCGGTGCACTATGGACAGCACAGGCATCTCAGGGCGCACTATGGACAGCACAGGTATCTGAGGGCGCACTATGTACAGCACAGGCAGCGCAGGGCGCACTATGGACAGCACAGGTATCTCAGGGCGCACTATGTACAGCACAGGCACCGCACGGCACACTATGGACAGCACAGGTATCTCAGGGCGCACTATGGACAGCACAGGCAGCGCAGGACGCACTATGGACAGCACAGGCAGCGCAGGGTGCACTATGGACAGCACAGGTATCTCAGGGCGCACTATGGACAGCACAGGTATCTCAGGGCGCACTATGGACAGCACAGGTATCTCAGGGCGCACTATGGACAGCACAGGTATCTCAGGGCGCACTATGGACACCACTGGCACCGCACAGCGCTCTATGGACAGCACAGGTATCTGAGGGCGCACTATGGACACCACTGGCACCGCACGGCGCACTATGGACAGCACAGGTATCTCAGGGCGCACTATGGACAGCACAGGTATCTCAGGGCGCACTATGGACAGCACAGGTATCTCACGGCGCACTATGGACAGCACAGGTATGTGAGGGCGCACTATGGACACCACTGGCACTGCACGGCGCACTATGGACAGCACAGGTATCTCAGGGCGCACTATGGACACCACTGGCACCGCAGGGCGCACTATTGACAGCACAGGTATCTCAGGGCGCACTATGGACAGCACAGGCAGCGCAGCGCGCACTATGGACAGCACAGGTATCTCAGGGCGCACTATGGACAGCACAGGTATCTCAGGGCGCACTATGGACAGCACAGGCATCTCAGGGCGCACTATGGACAGCACAGGTATCTCAGGGCGCACTATGGACAGCACAGGTATCTCAGGGCGCACTATGGACAGCACAGGTATCTCAGGGCGCACTATGGACAGCACAGGAATCTCAGGGCGCACTATGGACACCACTGGCACCGCACAGCGCTCTATGGACAGCACAGGTATCTGAGGGCGCACTATGGACACCACTGGCACCGCACGGCACACTATGGACAGCACAGGTATCTCAGGGCGCACTATGGACAGCACAGGTATCTCAGGGCGCACTATGGACAGCACAGGTATCTCAGGGCGCACTATGGACCGCACAGGTATCTCACGGCGCACTATGGACAGCACAAGTATGTGAGGGCGCACTATGGACACCACTGGCACTGCACGGCGCACTATGGACAGCACAGGTATCTCAGGGCGCACTATGGACACCACTGGCACCGCACGGCGCACTATGGACAGCACAGGCAGCGCAGGACGCACTATGGACACCATTGGCACCGCACGGCGCACTATGGACAGCACAGGTATCTCAGGGCGCACTATGGACACCATTGGCACCGCACGGCGCACTATGCACAGCACAGGTATCTCAGGGCGCACTATGGACAGCACAGGCAGCGCACGGCGCACTATGGACAGCACAGGTATCTCAGGGCGCACTATGGACAGCACAGGCAGTGCATGGCGCACTATGGACAGCACAGGCAGCGCACGGCGCACTATGGACAGCACAGGTATGTGAGGGCGCACTATGGACACCACTGGCACGGCACGGCGCACTATGGACAGCACAGGTATCTCAGGGCGCACTATGGACACCACTGGCACCGCACGGCGCACTATGGACAGCACAGGCAGGGCAGGACGCACTATGGACACCATTGGCACCGCACGGCGCACTATGGACAGCACAGGTATCTCAGGGCGCACTATGGACACCATTGGCACCGCACGGCGCACTATGCACAGCACAGGTATCTCAGGGCGCACTATGGACAGCACAGGCAGTGCATGGCGCACTATGGACAGCACAGGTATCTCAGGGCGCACTATGGACAGCACAGGCAGCGCAGGGCGCACTATGGACAGCACAGGTATCTCAGGGCGCACTATGGACAGCACAGGTATCTCAGGGCGCACTATGGACAGCACAGGTATCTCAGGGCGCACTATGGACAGCACAGGCAGCGCACGGCGCACTATGGACAGCACAGGTATCTCAGGGCGCACTATGGACAGCACAGGCAGTGCATGGCGCACTATGGACAGCACAGGTATCTCAGGGCGCACTATGGACAGCACAGGCAGCGCAGGACGCACTATGGACAGCACAGGTATCTCAGGGCGCACTATGGACAGCACAGGCACCGCACGGCGCACTATGGACAGCACAGGTATCTCAGGGCGCACTATGGACAGCACAGGTATCTCAGGGCGCACTATGGACAGCACTGGCAGTGCATGGCGCACTATGGACAGCACAGGTATCTCAGGGCGCACTATGGACAGCACAGGTATCTCAGGGCGCACTATGGACAGCACAGGCAGCGCACGGCGCACTATGGACAGTACAGGCAGCGCGCAGCGCACGGCGCACTATGGACAGCACAGGTATCTCAGGGCGCACTATGGACAGCACAGGCAGCGCACGGCGCACTATGGACAGCACAGGCAGCGCAGGGCGCACTATGGACTGCACAGGTATCTCAGGGCGCACTATGGACACCACTGGCAGCGCACGGCGCACTATGGACAGCACAGGTATCTCAGGGCGCACTATGGACAGCACAGGCACCGCACGGCGCACTATGGACAGCACAGGTATCTCAGGGCGCACTATGGACAGCACAGGCAGCGCACGGCGCACTATGGACAGCACAGGTATCTCAGGGCGCACTATGGACAGCACAGGCAGTGCATGGCGCACTATGGACAGCACAGGTATCTCAGGGCGCACTATGGACAGCACAGGCAGCGCACGGCGCACTATGGACAGCACAGGTATCTCAGGGCGCACTATGGACAGCACTGGCAGTGCATGGCGCACTATGGACAGCACAGGTATCTCAGGGCGCACTATGGACAGCACAGGAATCTCAGGGCGCACTATGGACAGCACAGGCAGCGCACGGCGCACTATGGACAGTACAGGCAGCGCGCAGCGCACGGCGCACTATGGACAGCACAGGTATCTCAGGGCGCACTATGGACAGCACAGGCAGCGCACGGCGCACTATGGACAGCACAGGCAGCGCAGGGCGCACTATGGACAGCACAGGTATCTCAGGGCGCACTATGGACACCACTGGCAGCGCACGGCGCACTATGGACAGCACAGGTATCTCAGGGCGTACTATGGACACCACTGGCAGCGCACGGCGCACTATGGACAGCACAGGTATCTCAGGGCGCACTATGGACACCACTGGCAGCGCACGGCGCACTATGGACAGCACAGGTATCTCAGGGCGCACTATGGACAGCACAGGTATCTCAGGGCGCACTATGGACAGCACAGGCAGCGCACGGCGCACTATGGACAGCACAGGTATCTCAGGGCACACTATGGACTGCACAGGCAGCGCAGGGCGCACTATGGACTGCACAGGTATCTCAGGGCGCACTATGGACACCACTGGCAGCGCACGGCGCACTATGGACAGCACAGGTATCTCAGGGCGCACTATGGACAGCACAGGCACCGCACGGCGCACTATGGACAGCACAGGTATCTCAGGGCGCACTATGGACAGCACAGGCAGCGCACGGCGCACTATGGACAGCACAGGTATCTCAGGGCGCACTATGGACAGCACAGGCAGCGCACGGCGCACTATGGACAGCACAGGTATCTCAGGGCGCACTATGGACAGCACATGCAGCGCACGGCGCACTATGGACAGCACAGGTATCTCAGGGCGCACTATGGACAGGCACTGGCAGTGCATGGCGCACTATGGACAGCACAGGTATCTCAGGGTCGCACTATGGACAGCACAGGTATCTCAGGGCGCACTATGGACAGCACAGGCAGCGCACCGGCTCACTATGGACAGTACAGGCAGCGCGCAGCGCACGGCGCACTATGGACAGCCACAGGTATCTCAGGGCGCCTATGGACAGCACAGGCAGCGCACGGCGCACTATGGACAGCACAGGCAGCGCAGGCGCACTATGGACTGCACAGAGTATCTCAGGGCGCACTATGGACACCACTGCAGCGCACGGCGCACTATGGACAGCACAGGTATCTCAGGGCGTACTAGGACACCACTGGCAGCGCACGGCGCACTATGGGACAGCACAGGTATCTCAGGGCGCACTATGGACACCACTGGCAGCGCACGGCGCACTATGGACAGCACAGGTATCTCAGGGCGCACTATGGACAGCACAGGCAGCGCAGCGCGCACTATTGACAGCACAGGCAGCGCACGGCGCACTATGGACAGCACAGGCAGCGCACGGCGCACTATGGACAGCACAGGCAGCGCGCGGCGCACTATGGACAGCACAATTATCTCAGGGCGCACTATGGACAGCACAGGCAGCGCAGGGCGCACTATGGACAGCACAGGTATCTCAAGGCGCACTATGGACACCACTGGCAGCGCAGGGCGCACTATGGACAGCACAGGTATCTCAGGGCGCACTATGGACACCACTGGCAGCGCAGGGCGCACTATGGACAGCACAGGTATCTCAGGGCGCACTATGGACACCACTGGCAGCGCACGGCGCACCATGGACAGCACAGGCAGCGCAGGGCGCACTATGGACTGCACAGGTATCTCAGGGCGCACTATGGACACCACTGGCAGCGCACTATGGACAGCACAGGTATCTCAGGGCGCACTATGGACACCACTGGCAGCGCACGGCGCACTATGGACAGCACAGGTATCTCAGGGCGCACTATGGACAGCACAGGCAGCGCAGCGCGCACTATTGACAGCACAGGCAGCGCACGGCGCACTATGGACAGCACAGGCAGCGCACGGCGCACTATGGACAGCACAGGAATCGCGGGGCGCACTATGGACAGCACAGGTATCTCAGGGCGCACTATGGACAGCACAGGCAGCGCAGGGCGCCCTGCGGTGCCAGTGGTGTCCATAGTGCGCCCTGAGATACCTGTGCTGTCAATAGTGCGCCCTGAGATACCTGTGCTGTCCATAGTGCGCCCTGCGCTGCCAGTGGTGTCCATAGTGCGCCCTGAGATACCTGTGCTGTCCATAGTGCGCCCTGAGATACCTGTGCTGTCCATAGTGCGCCCTGAGATACCTGTGCTGTCCATAGTGCGTCCTGCGCTGCCAGTGGTGTCCATAGTGCGCCCTGAGATACCTGTGCTGTCCATAGTGCGCCCTGCGCTGCCTGTGCTGTCCATAGTGCGCCCTGAGATACCTGTGCTGTCCATAGTGCGCCCTGAGATACCTGTGCTGTCCATAGTGCGTCCTGCGCTGCCAGTGGTGTCCATAGTGCGCCCTGAGATACCTGTGCTGTCCATAGTGCGCCCTGCGCTGCCTGTGCTGTCCATAGTGCGCCCTGCGCTGCCTGTGCTGTCCATAGTGCGCCCTGAGATACCTGTGCTGTCCATAGTGCGCCGCGCGCTGCCTGTGCTGTCCATAGTGCGCCGTGCGCTGCCTGTGCTGTCCATAGTGCGCCGTGCGCTGCCTGTGCTGTCCATAGTGTGCCGTGCGCTGCCTGTGCTGTCCATAGTGCGCCCTGAGATACCTGTGCTGTCCATAGTGCGCCGTGCGCTGCCAGTGGTGTCCATAGTGCGCCCTGAGATACCTGTGCTGTCCATAGTGCGCCGTGCGCTGCCAGTGGTGTCCATAGTGCGCCCTGAGATACCTGTGCAGTCCATAGTGCGCCCTGCGCTGCCTGTGCTGTCCATGGTGCGCCGTGCGCTGCCAGTGGTGTCCATAGTGCGCCCTGAGATACCTGTGCTGTCCATAGTGCGCCCTGCGCTGCCAGTGCTGTCCATAGTGCGCCCTGCGCTTCCTGTGCTGTCCATAGTGCGTCCTGCGCTGCCAGTGGTGTCCATAGTGCGCCCTGAGATACCTGTGCTGTCCATAGTGCGCCCTGAGATACCTGTGCTGTCCATAGTGCGCCCTGCGCTGCCTGTGCTGTCCATAGTGCGCCCTGAGATACCTGTGCTGTCCATAGTGCGCCGCGCGCTGCCTGTGCTGTCCATAGTGCGCCGTGCGCTGCCTGTGCTGTCCATAGTGCGCCGTGCGCTGCCTGTGCTGTCAATAGTGCGCGCTGCGCTGCCTGTGCTGTCCATAGTGCGCCCTGAGATACCTGTGCTGTCCATAGTGCGCCGTGCGCTGCCAGTGGTGTCCATAGTGCGCCCTGAGATACCTGTGCTGTCCATAGTGCGCTGCCAGTGGTGTCCATAGTGCGCCCTGAGATACCTGTGCAGTCCATAGTGCGCCCTGCGCTGCCTGTGCTGTCCATGGTGCGCCGTGCGCTGCCAGTGGTGTCCATAGTGCGCCCTGAGATACCTGTGCTGTCCATAGTGCGCCCTGCGCTGCCAGTGGTGTCCATAGTGCGCCCTGAGATACCTGTGCTGTCCATAGTGCGCCCTGCGCTGCCAGTGGTGTCCATAGTGCGCCCTGAGATACCTGTGCTGTCTATAGTGCGCCCTGCGCTGCCTGTGCTGTCCATAGTGCGCCCTGAGATACCTGTGCTGTCCATAGTGCGCCGCGCGCTGCCTGTGCTGTCCATAGTGCGCCGTGCGCTGCCTGTGCTGTCCATAGTGCGCCGTGCGCTGCCTGTGCTGTCAATAGTGCGCGCTGCGCTGCCAGTGGTGTCCATAGTGCGCCCTGAGATACCTGTGCTGTCAATAGTGCGCCCTGCGGTGCCAGTGGTGTCCATAGTGCGCCCTGAGATACCTGTGCTGTCCATAGTGCGCCGTGCGCTGCCAGTGGTGTCCATAGTACGCCCTGAGATACCTGTGCTGTCCATAGTGCGCCGTGCGCTGCCAGTGGTGTCCATAGTGCGCCCTGAGATACCTGTGCAGTCCATAGTGCGCCCTGCGCTGCCTGTGCTGTCCATAGTGCGCCGTGCGCTGCCTGTGCTGTCCATAGTGCGCCCTGAGATACCTGTGCTGTCCATAGTGCGCCGTGCGCTGCGCGCTGCCTGTACTGTCCATAGTGCGCCGTGCGCTGCCTGTGCTGTCCATAGTGCGCCCTGAGATACCTGTGCTGTCCATAGTGCGCCCTGAGATACCTGTGCTGTCCATAGTGCGCCATGCACTGCCAGTGCTGTCCATAGTGCGCCCTGAGATACCTGTGCTGTCCATAGTGCGCCGTGCGCTGCCTGTGCTGTCCATAGTGCGCCCTGAGATACCTGTGCTGTCCATAGTGCGCCATGCACTGCCTGTGCTGTCCATAGTGCGCCCTGAGATACCTGTGCTGTCCATAGTGCGCCGTGCGCTGCCTGTGCTGTCCATAGTGCGCCCTGAGATACCTGTGCTGTCCATAGTGCGCCGTGCGGTGCCTGTGCTGTCCATAGTGCGCCCTGAGATACCTGTGCTGTCCATAGTGCGCCGTGCGCTGCCAGTGGTGTCCATAGTGCGCCCTGAGATACCTGTGCAGTCCATAGTGCGCCCTGCGCTGCCTGTGCTGTCCATAGTGCGCCGTGCGCTGCCTGTGCTGTCCATAGTGCGCCCTGAGATACCTGTGCTGTCCATAGTGCGCCCTGAGATACCTGTGCTGTCCATAGTGCGCCGTGCGCTGCCAGTGGTGTCCATAGTGCGCCCTGAGATACCTGTGCTGTCCATAGTGCGCCGTGCGCTGCCAGTGGTGTCCATAGTACGCCCTGAGATACCTGTGCTGTCCATAGTGCGCCGTGCGCTGCCAGTGGTGTCCATAGTGCGCCCTGAGATACCTGTGCAGTCCATAGTGCGCCCTGCGCTGCCTGTGCTGTCCATAGTGCGCCGTGCGCTGCCTGTGCTGTCCATAGTGCGCCCTGAGATACCTGTGCTGTCCATAGTGCGCCGTGCGCTGCGCGCTGCCTGTACTGTCCATAGTGCGCCGTGCGCTGCCTGTGCTGTCCATAGTGCGCCCTGAGATACCTGTGCTGTCCATAGTGCGCCCTGAGATACCTGTGCTGTCCATAGTGCGCCATGCACTGCCAGTGCTGTCCATAGTGCGCCCTGAGATACCTGTGCTGTCCATAGTGCGCCGTGCGCTGCCTGTGCTGTCCATAGTGCGCCCTGAGATACCTGTGCTGTCCATAGTGCGCCATGCACTGCCTGTGCTGTCCATAGTGCGCCCTGAGATACCTGTGCTGTCCATAGTGCGCCGTGCGCTGCCTGTGCTGTCCATAGTGCGCCCTGAGATACCTGTGCTGTCCATAGTGCGCCGTGCGGTGCCTGTGCTGTCCATAGTGCGCCCTGAGATACCTGTGCTGTCCATAGTGCGCCGTGCGCTGCCAGTGGTGTCCATAGTGCGCCCTGAGATACCTGTGCAGTCCATAGTGCGCCCTGCGCTGCCTGTGCTGTCCATAGTGCGCCGTGCGCTGCCTGTGCTGTCCATAGTGCGCCCTGAGATACCTGTGCTGTCCATAGTGCGCCCTGAGATACCTGTGCTGTCCATAGTGCGCCGTGCGCTGCCAGTGGTGTCCATAGTGCGCCCTGAGATACCTGTGCTGTCCATAGTGCGCCGTGCGCTGCCAGTGGTGTCCATAGTACGCCCTGAGATACCTGTGCTGTCCATAGTGCGCCGTGCGCTGCCAGTGGTGTCCATAGTGCGCCCTGAGATACCTGTGCAGTCCATAGTGCGCCCTGCGCTGCCTGTGCTGTCCATAGTGCGCCGTGCGCTGCCTGTGCTGTCCATAGTGCGCCCTGAGATACCTGTGCTGTCCATAGTGCGCCGTGCGCTGCGCGCTGCCTGTACTGTCCATAGTGCGCCGTGCGCTGCCTGTGCTGTCCATAGTGCGCCCTGAGATACCTGTGCTGTCCATAGTGCGCCCTGAGATACCTGTGCTGTCCATAGTGCGCCATGCACTGCCAGTGCTGTCCATAGTGCGCCCTGAGATACCTGTGCTGTCCATAGTGCGCCGTGCGCTGCCTGTGCAGTCCATAGTGCGCCCTGAGATACCTGTGCTGTCCATAGTGCGCCATGCACTGCCTGTGCTGTCCATAGTGCGCCCTGAGATACCTGTGCTGTCCATAGTGCGCCGTGCGCTGCCTGTGCTGTCCATAGTGCGCCCTGAGATACCTGTGCTGTCCATAGTGCGCCGTGCGGTGCCTGTGCTGTCCATAGTGCGCCCTGAGATACCTGTGCTGTCCATAGTGCGCCGTGCGCTGCCAGTGGTGTCCATAGTGCGCCCTGAGATACCTGTGCAGTCCATAGTGCGCCCTGCGCTGCCTGTGCTGTCCATAGTGCGCCGTGCGCTGCCTGTGCTGTCCATAGTGCGCCCTGAGATACCTGTGCTGTCCATAGTGCGCCGTGCGCTGCGCGCTGCCTGTACCGTCCATAGTGCGCCGTGCGCTGCCTGTGCTGTCCATAGTGCGCCCTGAGATACCTGTGCTGTCCATAGTGCGCCCTGAGATACCTGTGCTGTCCATAGTGCGCCATGCACTGCCAGTGCTGTCCATAGTGCGCCCTGAGATACCTGTGCTGTCCATAGTGCGCCCTGAGATACCTGTGCTGTCCATAGTGCGCCGTGCGGTGCCTGTGCTGTCCATAGTGCGCCCTGAGATACCTGTGCTGTCCATAGTGCGTCCTGCGCTGCCTGTGCTGTCCATAGTGCGCCCTGAGATACCTGTGCTGTCCATAGTGCGCCATGCACTGCCTGTGCTGTCCATAGTGCGCCGTGCGCTGCCTGTGCTGTCCATAGTGCGCCCTGAGATACCTGTGCTGTCCATAGTGCGCCCTGAGATACCTGTGCTGTCCATAGTGCGCCATGCACTGCCTGTGCTGTCCATAGTGCGCCCTGAGATACCTGTGCTGTGCATAGTGCGCCGTGCGGTGCCAATGGTGTCCATAGTGCGCCCTGAGATACCTGTGCTGTCCATAGTGCGCCGTGCGGTGCCAATGGTGTCCATAGTGCGTCCTGCGCTGCCTGTGCTGTCCATAGTGCGCCGTGCGGTGCCAGTGGTGTCCATAGTGCGCCCTGAGATACCTGTGCTGTCCATAGTGCGCCGTGCAGTGCCAGTGGTGTCCATAGTGCGCCCTCACATACCTGTGCTGTCCATAGTGCGCCGTGCGCTGCCTGTGCTGTCCATAGTGCGCCATGCACTGCCTGTGCTGTCCATAGTGCGCCCTGAGATACCTGTGCTGTCCATAGTGCGCCGTGCGCTGCCTGTGCTGTCCATAGTGCGCCCTGAGATACCTGTGCTGTGCATAGTGCGCCGTGCGGTGCCAATGGTGTCCATAGTGCGCCCTGAGATACCTGTGCTGTCCATAGTGCGCCGTGCGGTGCCAATGGCGTCCATAGTGCGTCCTGCGCTGCCTGTGCTGTCCATAGTGCGCCGTGCGGTGCCAGTGGTGTCCATAGTGCGCCCTGAGATACCTGTGCTGTCCATAGTGCGCCGTGCAGTGCCAGTGGTGTCCATAGTGCGCCCTCACATACCTGTGCTGTCCATAGTGCGCCGTGAGATACCTGTGCTGTCCATAGTGCGCCGTGCAGTGCCAGTGGTGTCCATAGTGCGCCCTCACATACCTGTGCGGTCCATAGTGCGCCCTGAGATACCTGTGCTGTCCATAGTGCGCCCTGCGCTGCCTGTGCTGTCCATAGTGCGCCCTGAGATACCTGTGCTGTCCATAGTGCGCCCTGAGATACCTGTGCTGTCCATAGTGTGCCGTGCGGTGCCAGTGGTGTCCATAGTGCGCCCTCAGATACCTGTGCTGTCCATAGAGCGCTGTGCGGTGCCAGTGGTGTCCATAGTGCGCCCTGAGATTCCTGTGCTGTCCATAGTGCGCCCTGAGATACCTGTGCTGTCCATAGTGCGCCCTGAGATACCTGTGCTGTCCATAGTGCGCCCTGAGATACCTGTGCTGTCCATAGTGCGCCCTGAGATACCTGTGCTGTCCATAGTGCGCCCTGAGATGCCTGTGCTGTCCATAGTGCGCCCTGAGATACCTGTGCTGTCCATAGTGTGCCCTGAGATACCTGTGCTGTCCATAGTGCACCCTGCGCTGCCTGTGCTGTCCATAGTGCGCCCTGCGCTGCCTGTGCTGTCCATAGTGCACCCTGCGCTGCCTGTGCTGTCCATAGTGCACCCTGCGCTGCCTGTGCTGTCCATAGTGCGCCCTGAGATACCTGTGCTGTCCATAGTGCGCGCTGCGCTGCCTGTGCTGTCCATAGTGCGCCCTGAGATACCTGTGCTGTCCATAGTGCGCCCTGCGGTGCCAGTGGTGTCCATAGTGCGCCCTGAGATACCTGTGCTGTCAATAGTGCGCCCTGCGGTGCTCTAGTATCTGCTTTAGGTCACCCCAGTATCCTCTCCATGTTACCACTCTTCCATATCATCACAGCATCCTCCCCATGTCACCCCAGTATATCCTCCATGTTTCTCTGGTATTTTCTCCAGGTCACCCCAGTATCCTCTCCATGTGACTCCAGTATTCTATCCTGTGACCCCGGTTTCTCCTCCAGGTCACCCCAGTATCCTCTCCATGTGACCCCGGTATCTCTTCCAGGTCACCCCAGTATCCTCTCCATGTGACCCCAGTATCTCTTCCAGGTCACCCCAGTATCCTCTCCATGTGACCCCAATATCCTCTCCATGTGACCCCAGTATCTCCTCGATGTCGCCCCAGTATCTCTTCCAGGTCACCCCAGTATCTCCTCGATGTCGCCCCAGTATCTCTTCCAGGTCACCCCAGTATCCTCTCCATGTGACCCCAGTATCTCTTCCAGGTCACCCCAGTATCCTCTCCATGTGACCCCAGTATCTCCTCGATGTCGCCCCAGTATCTCTTCCAGTTCACCCCAGTATCTCCTCGATGTCGCCCCAGTATCTCTTCCAGGTCACCCCAGTATCCTCTCCATGTGACCCAGTATCTCTTCCAGGTCACCCCAGTATCCTCTCCATGTGACCCCAGTATCTCCTCGATGTCGCCCCAGTATCTCTTCCAGTTCACCCCAGTATCTCCTCGATGTCGCCCCAGTATCTCTTCCAGGTCACCCCAGTATCCTCTCCATGTGACCCCAGTATCTCTTCCAGGTCACCCCAGTATCCTCTCCATGTGACCCCAGTATCTCCTCGATGTCGCCCCAGTATCTCTTCCAGTTCACCCCAGTATCTCCTCGATGTCGCCCCAGTATCTCTTCCAGCTCACCCCAGTATCCTCTCCATGTGACCCCAGTATCTCTTCCAGGTCACCCCAGTATCCTCTCCATGTGACCCCAGTATCCTCTCCATGTGACCCCAGTATCTCCTCGATGTCGCCCCAGTATCTCTTCCAGGTCACCCCAGTATCTCCTCGATGTCGCCCCAGTATCTCTTCCAGGTCACCCCAGTATCCTCTCCATGTGACCCCAGTATCTCTTCCAGGTCACCCCAGTATCCTCTCCATGTGACCCCAGTATCTCTTCCAGTTCACCCCAGTATCTCCTCGATGTCGCCCCAGTATCTCTTCCAGGTCACCCCAGTATCTCCTCGATGTCGCCCCAGTATCTCTTCCATGTGACCCCAGTATCTCCTCAATGTCGCCCCAGAATCTCTTCCATGTGACCCCAGTATCTCCTCAATGTCGCCCCAGAATCTCTTCCATGTGACCCCAGTATCTCCTCGATGTCGCCCCAGTATCTCTTCCATGTGACCCCGGTATCTCCTCGATGTCGCCCCAGAATCTCTTCCATGTGACCCCAGTATCTCCTCAATGTCGCCCCAGAATCTCTTCCATGTGACCCCAGTATCTCCTCGATGTCGCCCCAGTATCTCTTCCAGTTCACCCCAGTATCTCCTCGATGTCGCCCCAGTATCTCTTCCAGGTCACCCCAGTATCTCTTCCAGGTCACCCCAGTATCTCCTCGATGTCGCCCCAGTATCTCTTTCATGTGACCCCGGTATCTCTTCCATATCTCAGCTTCTGTAACCCTTTCTGTGACATGGGGGGGGGGGGGGGGCTCTTTGTGGTTGCAGATTGTGGAGTGGACCAATAAGAGAGCAGTAATCTGCGTGGAGGTGATAACACGGAGGTCGTGGGGACGGATTCGCACGCGTGGGGGGGGGGGTCGCAGCTTGTCACTTACGGATTGTCGGACTGATCTCCTCACATCCGAATGATAAAAATTAAAAGCAGAGATTTTCTTCCAGCGCAGACAGCGAGTCATCCACCTGGCGGGAGATCAGAGCCGGGGCCGGGGGTCTTATACCTTATTTACATTCCTACATCGGACTCTTGGATCCGACCCAGAGGGAACGTTGTATAATTCCACTGATTACAGGGATAATTCTTCTGGCCACATGATGAACCTGAGGGGGAGCAGCAAGGAGGTCACCTGAGGACTCGGGGTGGAAAGTCATCCAGATGAGGCGACATTCACCTCACACAGTCCTGGCCCGTCCTAACGCACCTGAGGAGGTGGAGGCCATTGCTGCCCCCAGCTCTTCTCGGCTCCTGTGGTCTCACTGGTTATCACCCAGCTTTCCCTTGTCCTGATACAGTGGGGGAATAAAGGAGATGGAGAAAGCCCGTCTGACAAGAAAAGATCTGAGGTGCCAGCGAGGGACTGGTAAATGTAAGTGCTCTACTGAGAGAATGGCGCCATGGGCAGGCCGCGAGCTGACATTCTGGGGGAGTCATATATCTGAGGCAGGAGGCCATGAACGCCGCAGAGGCCGCACCAGGTGCAGCGGGAGACGTACTGCGGCTTCTAGATAGAAATATACGCTTCTCAACATTGAAATTCCTGCACCAAGAAGGACGAGCCGGAAGGTTCTACAAATCCAGGAAGCAAATGAGATCTACAGATGAGGACATTTTCAGCACCTAGCTCCAATCTGTGGCATGTGGGCGTAAAAACCAAAACGGGCAGATCGCTCCGCGCTGAGATGTCAGAACTGTTAAACACTGTGGGTCCTGGTGGTCGGGAGAAGAGCGATGAGAGGAGAACCTCAGCCCGGACGCATCGTCTGATTAGAAGAATGGCGCTGAGTGATCCATTCCGTACCGCACGTGAACCCGTCGCATCCCGAGCCTAGGGCGGCAAACAGCTTCTACACAAACCATGAGGAGACGTCTGCACGACACTGGGCCACGAGCCGGACGTCCAGCTACAGGTGTCCACTGATCTCACACCACCGCTCTCAAAGACTATCATGGTGCCTGGAAATGGAGGCTGGAATGGAGGTCCGTCCTCTTCAGAGATGAGTCCTGCTTTTATCTCAGGCACAAAGATAGCTGGAGATTGAAGACCACATGGACAGCGCCATGAAGAGGCCTTCACAAGGGAACGTCACACCGGCCCTACTCCCAGGATCATGGTGTGGGGTGGTATAATGTACCTACAAGCTGTTTGCTCCGCGATGTGTAAACATGGCGCCCGCTCGCACGTGCAGCGGGCGCCATGGCCGGCAGATCTCTGCTGTTTCAAACTGCAGAGACCTGCGGCTAATTACCATGACAGGCAATAATGCCGATCGAGGTAATTAAATACTTTAGATGCCGTAATCAAGTGAGGTCACGGTTTCTAAATGCGCAAAAACCTGGAAGCGCTTCCTACCAATGACACTCTAATCAATTCGGATGCCTCTTTAACGATCTTATTTGGGGTCGTTCCAGAGTCCGTATAAAGCAGAAGTACCTCTGGCTTTCCCATGAAGACGGGGTCTTTCTTTGCCCATCTTGCAGGGTTATTATTTAGCTGCTCAAATACAGTGGATTACGAGGGGATCAGACCCAATTAATCAATATTTAACTATTGAGTATCCAGAACGCCACTGTAACATTTGTAGTATATTGGAGATCGGGTACTCGGAACCAAGAGGTAAGAAATGCCTCCTTTGCCGCACCATGCACTTGGTTTGGATGAATCTTACAAACATTTAGGGGATTTCTTATGTCATGAAATTTACACCTTTATGGCAAAATAATAATCTTAGAGTTTATGTTAATTGAAGATTATAGATATTGAGAGATAAAAGGTGTTACACTGGCGGAAGACATGGTCCCTAATGGAGTATGGAAAAGGAGGAGAACTTAACCGGGGAAGGGGCGAGTAGTCCGCTCACTGTATATGGACCCTAACCCTGATTATAATTGCCGGAAATGTAATAATGATGCAGCAGACCTGCTACATATGGTTTGGGCATGTCCGGTGCTTTGTGTCTTTTGGGGCAAGGTATTTGAGGCACTTGAGTGTAGAACTCCACACAGACCTACGCTCCATGTAGAAACTGCAATACTCGGACTAGCCCAACGCTCCACCAAGTCCCGTCTTTGGTTGAAGTCGTTATTACTCGCTAGACCAGCGGTTCTCAACCTGGGGGTCGCCTGAGGCTTCCTATTAGGGCTGCACGATTGTAGCGTTACATTGCCCTACTTCGTGAGATTTCCCTACCTCCTGACTTCCCATCGCACTGCTAATGACGTGAGGAGGCGTTCCTGAGCTTTGACGATCTGCGCATGCGCAAACCAACAGTTTATGGAAAATCTCAGCGGAGTTCAGCTTCACACCGAGACACTGCGCATGCTCCGGCCGGAGTTAGCCGCGCTTGCGCACTGGGCGGTAATATTTCCCTACTAAGGCTCTCCTGCGCATGCGCAGTGTCCCGGTGTAAAGCTGAACCCTGCTGAGATTTTCGTCACGTCATTAGCAGTGTGACATGAAGTCAGGAGGTGGGGAAATCTCACGAGGTAGGGTAGTATACCGCTACATAGGAGAGCGATTGCTTCACACAGGAGTAACACACTTTACACTCAAAGACAGTTATGTGCGCGGTCTAGGACACATGAGGGGACACATAGGGCCATGAGGGGACCGACAGATGCTATATGTCTTATGCTGGCCCCCCTCATGGCCCTATGTGTCATAGCACACATCCCCTATAACAGCGCCCTCCACAGATCCCCCACAACACGGCGCCCTCCACAGATCCCCCACAACACAGCGTCCTCCACAGATCCCCCACAACACAGCGCCCTCCACAGATCCCCCATATAACAGCGCCCTCCACAGATCCCCCACAACACAGCGCCCTCCACAGATCCCCCACAACACAGCGCCCTCCACAGATCCCCCACAACACGGCGCCCTCCACAGATCCCCATATAACAGCGTCCTCCACAGATCCCCCACAACACAGCGCCCTCCACAGATCCCCCACAACACAGCGCCCTCCACAGATCCCCCACAACACAGCGCCCTCCACAGATCCCCCACAACTCAGCGCCCTCCACAGATCCCCCACAACACAGCGTCCTCCACAGATCCCCCACAACACAGCGCCCTCCACAGATCCCCCACAACACAGCGTCCTCCACAGATCCCCCACAACACAGCGCCCTCCCAGATCCCCACAACACAGCCCCATCCACAGATCCCCACACACAGCGTCCTCCACAGATCCCCATATAACAGCGTCCTCCACAGATCCCCCACAACACAGCGCCCTCCACAGATCCCCCACAACTCAGCGCCCTCCACAGATCCCCCACAACACAGCGCCCTCCACAGATCCCCATATAACAGCGTCCTCCACAGATCCCCCACAACACAGCGCCCTCCACAGATCCCCCACAACTCAGCGCCCTCCACAGATCCCCCACAACACAGCGCCCTCCACAGATCCCCCACAACACAGCGCCCTCCACAGATCCCCCACAACACAGCGCCCTCCACAGATCCCCCACAACACAGCGCCCTCCACAGATCCCCCACAACACAGCGCCCTCCACAGATCCCCCACAACACAGCGCCCTCCACAGATCCCCACAACCGGCGCCCTACACAGATCCCCATATAACAGCGCCCTCCACAGATCCCCCACAACT